>NC_058405.1:137420760-137720760 GCF_002201575.2 Neomonachus schauinslandi | reverse complement strand
AATCAGCTGGCCTCTCCAACTGCAAATGAGCTGAGCCGTGCAGCCTTCGTGCTTGAGATGAGAGGGTGCCTCTCTGTGACATTAGTAATGTCCACCAGAGCACTCAGAGTCAGCAAGCTTGAAATCAAGGCTGTGGAAAATCCCAAATGTCTGGCTGCAGTGTCTGAAGGACAAATGTAGAACAAATAGCCAACTGGTGTTCTGTAGCAACAGAGCTCACTCCTAGCCCCTCTGGTGGCTTTTTTTAAGTGCCTACCTCTGGCCACCCAAACGCATCACCACCTCACACATCCTTTCCCACAGACCCTTGTATGTGAAGGCAGCATTTTTAATAAATACCCATGTGTGTCCTTTTATCCAATAAAATGTCAGTCTTAAATTACTAAGGTAATTCATCCCTAAGGTTGAAATATTCTTCTTAATTTACTTCTTTAATTAAGGGAGGTGTGGGGTTTGTGAGGCTTGGGCCATTAGGAAGCATAACTGCTCTGAGCCAAGACTGGGAGGCCATTCCTCGCCTATGACAGCGTGATGGAGCGAGGCTGCCAGTAAGCCAGGGTGTCAAGGATGACAGGACAGCTCCATCTATTGTAGCCACCAACCTGAATACATAACAGAGTGCATCACCTCCCTCAGACACATTCTCTCAAAGTGAAATTAACTTTATGGGGTGCGCAATTGTAAAGTCTATTTGGATGGTTTTATGTAATGATCCAGGAGTTTTCAGACAAGTGACTTTTGGGCAGCTGTAAACTGGAGTTAGCCTGCAGTTCTGGACTTCCTGGAATGTCCAAGTTCAAAGTCCTAAGGGTCGTCCATTTAAGGGTGGATACGTACTCATGACTGATCCCTTGACGGAGCCCAGTCTAAAAGAGAAGAAAGGTGATGAAATCAGCCCAACACAGTGGCAGAGAGCTGAGACTCTGAATCTAGGCCGATTCTGGGTTAACATCTTGGTTGCCCATTTATGAGCTTGTGTGACCTTGAGCAAGTTATATAACGTCTTTAAATTTTAGTTTCCCATAAAACGAGAATGAAAATAGTACTTGTCGCACAGCCTTGTTGAAAGAATTGAGTGAGGTGATGATACTTAGCATAGTGGCTGGCTCATATTAAGTGGTCAGAAAATGTTAACTCTTACTAGTACTTGTTACTCTCAGTATTGTTCAGGATAGCAAGCATGTATGGAGCTGGTGCCGTAAGCAAAGTACTGTGCTGGACCCTGAGATGTAAGGGCAGAACAATGAGAAGAAATGAGAGACGAAAAATACAAGATAACTAGAATAAAAATAGTCAGCATCTAATGGTGGACTTACTCTCTAATAGGTACTTTACAGAGATAGAGCTTTATAGAACCGATCTCATTGAACGGTCACACAACCCTCTGGGTAGGAAAGGTGAAGTCAATTGCAGTGGGCAACACTGTAGCTGCCTGGAAAACAGAGGAAAGACTGGGCGGTGTGGTCTGGCTGGACTGGAGCACAGGAGAGGAACGGCTAAGTGCAACAGGATGTACCTGGTGTTCCAGGGAAGCCCCGCATCAGCACAGGTGGTCCTTGCCCACGTGGAGTCCAAGGTCATCTCTAATTCTGGCCACATGGTCATTAGCAGCGTGCTGTTTGACCGAGAAACAGAAGACTGCCTTGCGGCAGTCAGCATACCTTTGAGAGGCTGGAAGACTAAAACACATATTCAGGACGTGCTTAAGCGCAGCCTCAAATCTTGGGGCAAATTCAAGACATGCCAGAAACAGCAGCCAATAGGAAACCAGTCCCGCATGGGGGCCACCGATGCTAAAACTTCTTGCTGATCCAAGGTTGACCACTAGATGGAGCCCTGCCAGGGATGGTGATACCCAAGGACAGTGGTGAGCACCCAAACCAACCTACCTCTCCACCTCTCCCATCTCCCATTTGTTTCCTAGTGCAAGGTCAAAACCACAGTCTTTAACACACCTGCCATATGTTTTACCATGAGCTCAGACAAAACATAAAAGTATAAGGAAGCTTGGAAACTTCAAGACTCTTCTAGACTTTCGCCCCAGTAAACACGTTGGGAACAAATGTTATCGCCATGTAAAATCTCCATTAAAATCACCTTGTGGGATTATCTGAAATTAGCACCTCCAGAATTCTTGTTCTCACTCTTGGCTTAGTTTCCCTACTCGTGTCTTGATCTTACACTTGATATGCCCTTCTAATCAGATAAGAAAAGATTTGAAGCATTTCTGGACTGTAGACCAACCTCTAATGTAATTTGAAAATAGGAGTCGGGCTTGGGGGTTAGGTTTTTCCCTTTTTATTTGTGTATGATTTAGTGTTCATCCCGCACTAGACACTAAAATGCATTGTTTAATTATCTGAGCTCAACACACCATTTTATAATTCATTAGTCAGTTGCTCTTTGCAAAAGCTTATTTCTTATGAAACAAAAGTGGGAATCATGCAACTGGACTATTTATCTCTCTTTAGGGGTTGGGGGTTAATATCTGATAGCTCATAACATCTTTATTATAATGCATTTATAATGATTTACTGGAATCATTCTATGGCTAAGTATCTAATGTCAAAGCTGGGATCTGGCATGAAATAAAATGCTGTATCCTTGGGTAGCTCTAGGGAGAAAAAGGCCTCAGCCAATATTTTCTGTGTAATTCTACAAACTGTAATAAGGGTAGGGGTAATTGCCTTAATGTCAATTAAGCTATTAATAATGCCCATCTTGTCATTCCTAAATATAGCAGTGTCTCAATCATACATTACTGTCCCCTGTTAAGACTGCACAAAAATGAGATCACAGCTTACGTGGATCAGGAAGTCTGTCTAGCAGCCAGTCTTATTCCTTTCCATAAAAGAAAGTTTGGAGATTGATTTACTTGTTTTTGATGAAAAATGTCTACTTAGACACATATCTTTATTTGTAAGGGCAAGTGTTGGCAGTGCTTGTGAGTAGGGACAGTCCAGCCTTAAAAACTGTCCCCTGTTCCTGTTCTGCTTCTAGATGACCAGAGTAAGCTCCTTATCAGGACTAGTGCTCTGGGTTCCCGGTCCCTGACAGACGGTGGGGACAGTCCCGTAACAACCATCCAGGCATTTTAGAGTCGGGAGCCTTCAGTCAGGCTACAGGTGGCACCATGCCGTGTGCATGTTGTTCCCAGCCCACTTGGATGCGCACAAGTTCCTCAAGGACAGATAGACAATGACTGAGACACATCACAGGGTAAAGGGGCTAGCGGTCCATCAGCAAATTTCAGCAGCCAACGTCAAGGGTAAAGGCATATTTGGAATAAGGAATAGATGGTGAAGTGTGGGATTTTGGTGAACGGGGAGAATGTCACCAGCTCTCCCAGATCAGCCCTAAATCAGAACCATTTATCTCACAGCCAAGAACCAGGACAAGACTCCTTCTTCAGGTGGCACTTATATTTCTCCTGGGCTAAGATTTCTGAGCAGCCACTTCCTTCTGCCCCCCCTTGGTGGCCCTCTTGGTGAAGTGAACTTCTACTTGATGATATTTAGAGCTCATTAATTTGTCCCAAGGAAGCTTATTGTATGGCAGTTTAATGACAGAAACCTGTTTTAATGCAAATGGACATGTAATTCCACTAAGCCACTCTGAGGGTGTAAATTTAAAACAATTGCTAGGAACTGACACCAGAGTTTAATAAGATGGAGGGCCAGTTCCTAGATCCCGGCACGCCCGGGGGACCCTGCTTGGACACCCAGCCCCAGCGGTTTTAGTGCAGCTGGTGGTTACCATGGCAATTTAAATGGGGCGGGGAGGAGCTGCAGCGAGCCCATCTCAGGTGGTGGGGATCAGAGCTCTGGAAGAGTGGACTGGGGTGCAGGGAGCGAGGAAGGCTCTGTGTGGGGAGGAAATGAAGAGCGAGTGGGTGTGTTCTGCTCATTATTCCTCAGGGCAGAAGGTTGGGGAAGGTGTGACCAAGACCCAGGAGGCAGCTTTCTGTCCCAGGCTTATTATAAATCCCGGATCCAGGCAAATCCCCACAGAAGGAGCACAGAATCTTTCCGGGGAGGCAACTTCTCCCAGCCGGTGAAGGGGGAAGCCTGCCTCTGGGGTGGAGGCGGGAGGGGGGAAAGGAGACCAGGGCGGGAATTGTTTGTGAATATTTGCTAGATTATAATGCTGTTGGGTACTACATCATTCTCCAGAGAGCCCTGAATAAGGTTATTATGGGTGAAGTCATTTTTGTAATAAAGTTGGCTGTAACTCTAGGTCATAAATCACAGGTTCTGGTACTAAAAAAATTACTAAACATGCCTCCATTACCACATACTGTCCTCCTTTTAAATACTTTGATTTTACTACAAATCCTCCATTGACTGAGATGGGGGAAATACACACAATGAGCAAATGATTCCTTCCGTCCCCGGCAGCAGCCCTGCCGGCATCTGGGCCTCCCGGAATGATTTCCTGAGGTGTGATGTTATTTATGGCGTGCTTTCTCTATCAAAAAGGCAAACAGCATCCCAAGTGACCCCGGAGCATTTGCATCATTGCTTCTCTTGCTAATTGATTCATCCCCTGGCAGGGCCCGAGACACGGGCTGTTAGCCGGACACTCTCTCCCAGCTGCAGACCCTGTGGATTAAGGTGCATAATAAGCAAAGATGTTAATAAAATTGTTAAATGTCCAAACTGCAAACCCCACACCCATTCCGAGTCCATCGGCTCTTCTGGAATGATTCTGTAAAATACCATCTCCTCCCCTTGTCCTTCTCTCAGTCTAAACTTCATAACCTTTGTTAAGTAAGGAGATTAAGAACTATTATTAACAACACTGATTGTTTAATTTCTTTCATAACTTCTTCCTTTCAAATAAGAGTCCGGCACAGAATGAAAAGGAATGTTATCATATGAAGTGCATTTCAGATGTAATAAAGCAGAAAGGAGAGGGTGGCCCCAGTGGCAGCTGTAAGAGGGACAAAGTGTGGATCTCTATAGCTCAGTGGCTGCAAAGCAGAAAATGAAGATTGTAAAAACGTCACATAAAGAAAAAATGCACAGTGGATTCATTTTGCGATGCCCATAATTCAGTAATGCCTTTAAGTAGCTAGAAGAAATATAATAAATGTTTTTCCACAACATTGATCATACTGTATCAGAGGAAATATTAGTGTGCAGGGAGCCATGATTATACTGGTAGTAATTCTCGGTGCAGAAAACTAGTAGAAGATGGGACCCTTTATAGGCTGAACTTTTATTGGCTGCAGTTATTTACCTTTAAGAATACGCCTAATACATTGTCCTATGGCTAAATATTTTTGTGAAAATTCAAACCAGCACTATCAGTAAATCAGAAATCCTGCCACCATTTTATAGAATTTATATATATATTTTCCTGCAGACGCTCCGGTATGTTCCAGAATACAAAACCAGCCAATTGACCATGTAAAAATTCTGGAATGTCTGTAAAACAGATCCTTCTTCTATATTCTGAAGCCGGATAGGAGCAGACAGGTTTATGGCATGTGATTTCATCCAAATGCCACCTGTATATATATAAAACATCTCTCTAAAGAAATTAAATGGATTATTAGATTATATACTGCAGTAAAACTGTACCCAAAGTTGTAAGTGAGGAAAGGGTATGCATGTCATGCAACTGCTTTTTTTTTGGTACCGAAACACTGAAGAAAGCTTTGCAAGGCAGGTTTTTTCTTTAGGGAGAAAAGAAGGGAATTGATTCCTCATGCCAGCCTCTTGCTCCTCGGACTGGCAGGAGCTGGTAATGCGGTGGCTGAAGCAGTCTTGGTGCAGGAAGCCCCGCATGCTACGGGGAAGTTCTACCTTTGCTCTGGAGGGACCGCGGACTTGCCTCGAAAAATCATCGAACTGGGCTTCCAGGGTGCACCAGATAAGAGCTGGTCCGGCCAAATTCTTGCACAACTCCAAGGAGAGGTGAGACCTGGGCATATTCATTCCTGGTGCATTCGCCCCAAAGCCCTGCTGTGAAAGTTCCTGGGAGAAGCGACAGGGCCGGGGAATCTCCCAGTGAAGATACTGTGGGAGCAGTGATAGGAGCATGGCGTTGTTTCTCTTCAGAATGTGGATAGGCCAGCTTGCAGTTCAAAGGCCTTGGAAAAGCAAACAGACCTGGCTACCTGCTCTGTTTCAATACGCATCTCCCCTAACTCTCGCTGACACAAATGGGAATCATTTCCCAGACTTTCCTTGCAGAGACCATCCCCATTCCTTTGTCCTAGCACTCTTTGCTTAATGCAGATCGCAGGTTTCACACACACGTGCTCCTTCAATGCAGCGCAGTTTCTGATGTTCTTTCTTCTCCGCCCTTTGGGCACAATGGGGGTGGATTAGCTAAAGAGCAATTGGCACTTTTTATGGAGTTATGTCTTGATTTTCTCACTGGAGTTGGGTAGATGACAAAGAAGAAGTGAAAGAGGGCCCCTTTAAGTTCTTCCCATCTTGAGGGCTTTAAAGAGGCAGGCAGTTGAAGGAAAAAACCCCAACGTAAGGGGGTCTAAGATTGAGAAAGAGCTTGCCACAAGATGATGGTTTCTCTGAAGGCGTGCCGCCTGAGAAGTTGGTAAGCAGTCACCTGATGTGCTCAGCATTGCTGTGGACATAAATAATTTAGAGGCTCAAGTGACCCAACAGGCTTCTGTCGAGTTCTTTCCCAACATGGCAGAGGGGGTGCTTTTTAAGCATCCTCTTACAAGGGGCACTGTTCTAGCTACTTCCAAGCAGCAGTGGCTCTTCTTGGATTTTTTTTAATGAAAATTATTATTGTTGTTATTTATCTTACTCAGTTAGTTGCCTGACAGTTGAAAGAATGCAATTTAAAATGAAAAAATCTGGGGGAGGCTAATAGCTCTTTGAAATCCCTCTTTAGATATATTATCACATTAATGGACCTGTTACCAAAACTTATTAAAGATCAGTGGGTAGTCCTGTTCTTTCTTCTTTCTCCTTCTTTCCTCTTTCTTCCCTCCCTCCCTCCCTCCCTTCCTCCCTCCCTCCCTCCCTCCCTTCCTTCCTTCCTTTTTCCCTTCTCTCCTTTATTTTCCGTTCCTTTTATTCTCTTCCCTCTCCTTCTTTCTCATCTTCGTCAACAACTTGGAAAAAATCTTAATGAATTTCTTAGAGCAATTCTACAACAATGAAAATATCCAGGGTCACACATGCTTTCCCTGGAGTATTTAACAGTGGAGTCAAGTCGTAGCTTCCATTTTTGCTGGGTTTGCAGTAGCACAAAGTCTCACTTACGCTTGCAAAAATATCTAAGTGTGCTTAGGAGGGTCAGAGAGACCCTTGGAGAGTAGACCCACTATAATTTTAGTAAAATTAAAAAGCAAGAAAATAATAATAATGGAACAACAGACTTTGGAAACTGCTTTGTGAATAAACAGTAAATTTAGCTGCACCAGCAGTCTAGCCTGAATTACCGACTTACACTGTGGCCAGGTAACATTTGACAATACAGAGTATTTGGTTATAATATGGACCATTTTATATTTTAAAGTGAGACACACTTGTAATTATCTCTACAACCGCTGGATGTCACTGTTGCATACGTCTGGCCATAAAAACCTCCCACTTAGGCAACCTGAAACTGGTATTTTAAGGGCTGTCATGTTACCTCCTTGGCGCTCTGCCTTTTGATGGAGCACCAGCTACCATGCTAAGACGACTCTCTTCTTCATTCGGTGCAGTCAGCCCAGTTCTCAGTTATGGCACTCTACTGGGAATTCTTCTAATTTATACAGGATGAGATTCCCCAAACACAATTACCTTCTTCACTATATTTAAAAGGAGTACGGTATTTTTATAATAGTTCCCCACATTGTATATTAATTGTAACTAACACATTCTGGATACCAAATGGAATGAAGTGAAAACATAACCATACAATACCCTGGATTTATAAAGTGTCTTTTTTTTCCCCCCTCAAAGAGCTTACAACAGTTTCATATCTGTTTGCTCATCTGTCTTCCCAACATCCCTAGGGGTTACCTGCTTTAATGCTTTTATGAGTCAAAGTTGACCTGTGAAATAAATTGAATGAAGTAATTATTTACACCGGCGTCCCAGGGGTAAAGCAAAAGCAAACACTGAAAATGTGTTCCAGACAGCTAATTCTAGTTTGCAAAAGTAACCCACTGAAATTTTGGTAGTTCTGGTTTTCTTTGTCAATTACTTTTATAATTCCTTAATTCATGGGCCCTTTAATCCTTCTTTTAAGAAGTTACTTTAAAAAATCTGAGCCATCTAGTGTAGCTGACGTTATACAGAAATGAGATCTAGAGACCTTCCCAAACCTGAAGAAAGCCGGGCTCAGTAGAAGTGCTAGACTAGACTAGACCAGGGGGGGGGGGGGGGGCAACACAGGTGGACAAGTTGGAACAGTACTTAGCTTTCTCTATGGTTAAAAATATTCATGAGCTTCAATTTTGCTGTCTTATTTAAACACTTTCTTTTTCTTAAAACCTTGTTTTCTTTAACTTCCTCTAGTGTCTTGGCACTGGGGAAGCCAGAGCTGTTCTTAGAGGACTATTGGTCTAGATTGTGTGTGTGGGGGGGGGTGGGGAGTGGTGGTGGGGGATACTCTATGTTTTAGCGAACTAGCAGAGAGCTGTGTTGCCTGCCATCAACGGGATGCTTTGATCCAAAATTTCAGTCATTGTTTCCACATTTAGGGGCTGGAATGAACATCAAAGAAGTGGGTGTACGGAATTTACTGAATGCCAAAGAAGTACAATAACATACAGAGGATATAAGCAAATCCCAGTGGCAAAATTTGCTGCCAATTCTTGCACATAATAGAAGCCCTAAAGTGACAGTCTATCTTTGACAAATGCATAATGATATCAATGCCAAGGGAAGGAACTAGCATGCTGAAAGGTGAATAAAAGAGTTGGGAACAATTCAGTGCACTTACACATTTCCTTAGTGTGTTTTCACACAACAAGGAAAGCAGATGACACAAATGCATTAGGTAATCATTGGACAGGGCTGCAAACTCACCAGCAGTTTGAAACTGACCTGGCTCTTTTGGGATCCAGCTCTAAAGATGAAAATAAAATGTGATTAGAAATAATTCATCTTCTGGAGGGAAAAAAAAAGGAAAAAGTAAAGTGAAAATAGCTTTCTTGTTCTGTCTTGGATAGTTCCAGTTTTAAAGCCCATATGTTGTTTGCTCTAACTTCTCCTCCCAGGGCCAATGCATTCCAAACACTTCAGCTAGTGCACTGCACCGAGGAGTCTAGGAAGTTAAGGCTCATTTGTATCCACAGTCTTTGTTCAAATATGGATTAATTTTGGTTAATTTCAGTAGGTGCACATAAAGTAAAATGCACAGAACTGAAACCACTGAAATCAGGCCATTGTGTGATCATCTAAAAACCTACTTTTCAAGCTCTTTTAAGTTTTATTTTTGAAATAAAAACAATAAAATGACTGTAAAAAGTTTCCAAAAGCGTTGACATTATGAGCAATTGCTAACCAAGGCTATTCCCAGAATGATAGCGCAAATTTGGATATAATTCTAGACAAACTAACTGCCCTGCAGTGCCAGCTATAAATATTTCATTCAGACGGTGATTTGAGAAGGGTCCTGTGGTACGTGGCTCTTGCCTCCGGGGCCAGGTATCTGTGTAGATGCGTATTGCGTTGCTGTCACCTGGGCTAGCCTGGGACGACGGCAGGCGCAGACTCTTGCCCTTCAGCTGCAGTCCCTTCACTATGAAGATGAGTGTGTAAGGCCTTCTGTTGGCTGCGTTAAACAACCAGACCGTGTGTGGATGTTTAGAGAAAGAAGTTTCAAAATGCACAGTACATGGCAAGTGCCTTCAGGGTTCATGAGCACAGTCTGGTCATGAATTGAATACAAGCGAGACCAAAATGTGTGTGTTTATTTGAAATCCTCCTCGGTGGAGCGAGACACTGTGCTGGTTGCAAATAGAGACGCCATTTCTGTCCTTTGCATTGAGCAATCAGAACAGATTGTGCATATAAACCCAAACCATTTCCAACGCAGCCCCTACCTACAGTTCTTCACTGCTTCTTACAAGATTTCTTCTACGGCCTTGCACTGCGTAATAAAGGAGCTCGTGGAAGGATCCTGCTCTGTTTACTGTGCATGTTAAGTAAATGCAATGCTTTTCATTATTTCAAACTCTATAATGCAATGACTGAGTGCCCAGAAAATGGACAAACAAGTATTCAACTGGCTGGATGAACCATGGCTTTCTGGCATTAAAAGTGCAGTATTTACGAGTTAATTTAATCATAGAAGAAAATATTGAGTAGGTGACTGAGTAAAATGATGACTGTGTATTATGTTTTTGCCATGCAGCTGGATAAACATATTCAACAACAGACCTTGGCAAGAACTGCAAAGATGCTCTTGACAATGGCATGAATAAATATTAGGTGCTGCCTAGAATTCACTGCATTTGAGGTCTTGAGCAAAGCCAGATGAGGTTTAGCAGGGAAATGGAGAAGAAGCCACGCATGCACACTGGAATTATGTAAACACTGAAGTCTTTCTCTGTTGCCCAGGAATTGCTCTAACATTCATTTTCATCGACATCACTGACAGATTTTTTTTTTTTACTTACTATCTTTGCACTTGTAGGAGTGTACTTTAGCATGAAAACCCAGCTTTTGGGAAGCCCATGGCAAATTTTTCAACAACATGGACATGGGAGAAAAGAAATACTTTGCGTAGGCTACAGAGAGCTGACAAAAAAGATATTATTTTGTAGTGACCCAATCCAACCTATATAGAGCAGTAAATTTAAAAAACTTCTTTAGATTGCTTCTTAAATTTCTTTAGAATATATGGCTTCTGATTCCAAGAAGAACCATAAGAAAAAACAATGTTTTGAAAAGACATTTTGAAGGGAGGAGATCGGTCACGTTAACAGCACTTCATGAAGCATTTGTATCCGGTGCAAAAAGAACCAGCGTGTAGGAGAGTATTACAGAAATAGGTCATAGTGGGGCACCTGGGTGGCTCAGACGGTTGGGCATCTGCCTTCGGCTCAGGTCATGGTCCCAGGGTCCTGGGATTGAGCCCTGCGTCGGGCTCACTGCTCAGCGGGAGGCCTGCTTCTCCCTCTCCCACTCCCCCTGCTTGTGTCCCCTCTCTCGCTGTGTCTTTCTGTCAAATAAATAAATAAAATCTTTAAATAAAAAAAAAGAAATAGGTCATAGTGAATTTTTCCCTGTAGAATTGTTTTACTGATAAAGAAAAGATCTTTTTCCCCAGCTTTATTGACATATCTTATATGTCAGTTATATAAGATTGTATAAGCTTAAGGTGTGTGACATGTTGGTTTGAGAGACTTCTATTGGGAAATGACCACCACCAGAGCATTGGTGAACACCTCTGTCACTTCACATAATTGCCATATCTTTTCTGTGGTGACAGCCTGTAAGATCTACTCTCTAAGCAGCTTTCAAGTATATACTACAGTATGGTTAACTATAATCACCAGGCTGAACATTAGATCCCCCCAAACTTATTCATCTTGTAACTGCAAGTCTGTACCCTTTGACCAACATCTTTCTATTTCCCCACACCCAGCCCCTGGTAACCACCAACCTACTCCCCGTGTCTATGACATTTTTAAAGATTCTGCATGTAAGTGATACCATGCACTATTTGTCTTTCTCTTTCTCTGTTTGATTTATTTCACTTAGAATAATGCCCTCAAGGTGCATCCATGTTTTTTGCAAATGCAGGATTTCTTCCTTTCTCTTAGCTGAATAGTATTCCATTGTATATGGTATATATTATGTATATATACATACACCACATCTTTATCCATTCATACTTTGATGAACACTTAGGTTGTTTTCATGTCTTGACTACTGTGGATAATGCTGCAGCCGACATGGGAGTGCAGATATCTTTTTGAGCCCTATTTTCATTTCCTTTGAATATATACCCTGCAGTGGGATTGCTGGATCACATGTAGTTCTATTTTTATTTTTTTGAGAAACATCTATACTGTTTTCCATAGTGGCTGTATTCATTTACATTCCCACCAATGGGGCACAAAGCTTCCCTTTTTTCCACATCCTCACCAACACTTGTTATTTCTTGTCTTTTTGATGATAGCCATCTAAAGGTGTGAGGTGATAGCTCCTTTTAGTTTCCATTTGCATTTTCCTGATGGTTAGTGATATTGAGCATCTTTTCATGTGCTATTTGTATATCTTTTTTGGAAAAATATCTATTCAGTTCCTCTGCCCATTTTAAATTGGATTTTTGTTTTGTTTTGTTACCGAATTGTATAAATTCTTTATATCTTTTGGATTTTAACCCCTTATTAGAGATAGGATTTGCAGATATTTTCTCCCATTTCATAGGTTGCCTTTTCATTTTGTTGATTGTTTCTCTTGCTGTGCAGAAGCTTTTTAGTTTGATGTAGACCCAGTTTTAAGTTTTGCATTTGTTGCTTGTACTTGTGGTGTTGTATCCCAAAAATTGTTGCCATGGCCAATGTCAAGGAGGTTTTCCCCTGCACTTTCCTCTAGGAATTTCATGGTTTTGGTTTTTCTGTTTAAGTCTTTAATTCATTTTGAGTTAATCTTTGTGTATGGTGTAAGATAGGGGCCCAGTTTCATTCTCCTGCAGGTGGTTATCTTAGTTTTCCCAGCACCCTTTATTACAGAGACTATCCTTTCCACATTAAGTATTCTTGGCTCCCTTACCAAATATTAGTTGACTATATATGCAGGAGTTTATTTCTGACTCTCTGTTCTATTCCACTGATCTGTGTGTCTGTCTTTTTGCAAGTACCATACTGTTTTGATTACTAAAGCTTTGTCATCTAGTTTGAAATCAGGAAGTGTGATGCCTTCAGCTTTGTTCTTCATCCTCAACATTACTTTGGGCATTCAGGATCTTTTATAGTTTCACGTGAATTTTAGGATTGTTTTTTCTATTTCTTGAAAAATGTCAGTAGAATTTTGATAGGGATTGCATTGAATTTATAGATGACTCTGGGTGGTATGAAGGTTGTCTCTTACAGGCAGCATATAGTTGGGTCTTGTCTTTTTATCCATCCAGCTACTGTATGCCTTTTGACTGGAAAATTTAATCCATTTACATTAGAATACTTATTGATAGGTAAGGATTTATTAATGGTATCTTACTGTTTTCTGGTTGCTTTTTAGTCCCTTTGTTCCTTTCTTCCTCCCTTGCTGCATTCCTTTGTGAACTGATGATTTTGCATAGTGGGCTGCTTTAATTCCCTTCTCTTTATCTTTTGTGAATTTACTGGAGGTTTTTGCTTGGTGGTTATCATGAGGCTTACATAAAACGTTTTATAGATATAACAGTCTATTTTACATTAACAACAAAACTTGGATTGCATACAAAAAACTCTACCCTTTTACATTTCTGATGTCACAATTTACCTCTTTTTATATTGTGTATTCATTACCAAATTATTGTAGCTATAGTTATTTTTAATACTCTTGTCCTTTAGGAAAATTTCTGGCTAAGGTCTTTGCTTTTGATTTTCTGGAGCATACACACTGTGTCTAGAACAACAGAAGAAAAGCTATGGTATCTGGGCCACGATGTATGTGCCACAGACTTCTGCTAACTCTTTGAATTTCCTAGATTGCTTTTTATTCTTTGGGTCATCTTAGCATTAAACTATGAGGACAGAATGCATCCAAGAGGCTAGCAGAACCTACAGGAAAAGAACACCCAAATGGGTGTGGGTATTCCAGATCCTAGTCTTGTCGTGTGACCCTGGGCAAGTCACTTTGCTTCTCTGTACCTCAGTTTTTTCAATCTGTAAAATTATAAGAACATTTGTTTGGCCAGCTTTCAGAGTCTGATTGCGAGAGGAAAACTCGATCATCTAAAGCATTAGTTTCTTTTGTTATTAAATCACAGTGCATTTAATTGAAACTCTGATTTGTTCCTGAAAGGATTTCAATTGCATTTAGAGAAGTTAAAATACAAACTTAAGACACGACCATGATGGGGGTACCTAGGTGGCTCAGTGTGTTAAGCATTTGACTCTTGGTTTTAGCTCAGGTCATGATTTCCCAGTGGTGAGATCCAGCGCCACCTCCGGATCCAGCTCCGTGCTCAGGCTCAGCATGGAGTCCCCTTCAGATTCTCTCTCCCTCTGCTCCTTCCTCTTTGCTCCTCCCCCTCTGTGCCTTCCCACCTCTGCTTCTGCATGCTCTCTCTCTCTAAAGTAAATAAATAAAATCTTTAAAAAAAAGAAAAGATATGACCATGACTACAACTAATACTTCCCAGTATATCCAAGCAAATATGGTGACCCTCAATTATTTTCTTTTGAAGAAACATCTCAAAATCTTATTTTTTTTAAAAAAATTATTTATTTATTTTAGAGAGAGAGAGAGAGAGAGAGAGAGTGTGCGCTCAAGTAGGAGGGAGGGGTAGAGGGAGAGGGAAAGAAGCAGACTCCCTGCTAAGGACAGAACCCAACCCTGAGATCACGACCTGAGCCAAAATCAAGAGTCAGACGCTTAACTGATTCAGTCACACAAGCGCCCCTCAAAATCTTATTTTTAAAAGGAAACCTAGTTCATCTCCCAAGTACTCTGTCCTCCTGGTAATATTCTTAAATGGACACATTCCACTTCGATGTGCATTTACAAATAAGTGACTGGAGTGCTTGAGCCACGTGGTGGAGCTAGAAGTAGCAAGAGGGGTGTTTGGACGTGAAATTGCCATAATTTGGTGATGGGTTGGATTTGGGAAAGTGAGAGAGAATGAAGTGTCAAAAGATGACTCCCAGACTTATACAGACGTTGAGAGAAGAAAGATTTGGAGGAATAATCGGGAATTCAGTTTGGGAAATGTTAAATCCAGGAAAAGACCATAAAGGCATCTGTGATGGTAAAAGAGCACTGAGCTTAGAGGCAAAGGACTTCAGTTAAGGTCCTGGCTCTGCTCTAATATGTATGACTGTGGGGACGAAGACTTATTCTTCCTGAGTTTTGGTGTCCTTATCTATAAAATGGAGATATTAATATCTTTCTCATTACTTTGTTGGGAAGGTAAAATGACAATTTTTTTTAAATGCTTTATTTTTTAAGCAATCTTTACACCCAACACAGGGCTCAAACTCATGGCCCCGAGATCAAGAGTCGCTCCTTCCACCGACTGAACCAGCCAGGCACCCCAAGAATTATTTTAAGGCATTTATAATGCCTACTTCTTGTTACTATAGACACATGAGAAATAACACAATGAAATGAGTTGGGACATTCTCTCCTGGAAACATCCCCACTAAGTAACAGATACCCTTCTCTTCTTGTCTTTTCACTAATTCACCTTGTGTCTTTCACTGAGTCACCTTGGAGGCCCGCTCTTTCTCTTCTCTACCTTTAGGAGGATGCCTACACCCATGACCTCATCTCGAAGGGCACAGAGAGTTAATGTGGAGAAGAGTCTCTTAAGATTCATGGTTAATTAGGGGCAGGAATCACGGCTCTCGAATGTTATGGGCTTCCAGTGAATATTAATTGATTGGGCTTTAGCATTACCATTTGGGTTTTTAAATGGTGGGAAGAAGAAGAGATTTTAGTCAATTGGGAGAAAACATCTCCATGCCTGCTCATGTTGGTTTGGGAACCCATTAACCCCACAAAGTTGAGCCTCAGATTGTCCCCAGAATCCAAGGAAGGACAAAGGCCATGGAAACATGAGGGAGAAGCTAACGTTTCCGCTACTTAGGTTTCCTCAGTGTGAACTCCTTGATCCCTCCCTACATTGATGTACTAAAAAAAATCTATGTGTGATTAACTTATTTTGACCACCCCAAAGCCAAGTAGGGAATCTGGCTGCCAACAGCAGTGGGGTAGCTTTGGATATAGCAGAGATCACAGGAGAGGGCAGAATACATCTGCCCTTACACAGAGTCTAAGAAGGCTCATTTTTCAAGGGCAAATAGATTCTGTTTGTGAAATACAGACTTCCTAAAATTTGAACATTTATTAAACCTCAAAAAGGGGCAAGGAGTACAGAAATATCTGAACTGTGCCTCAGTCTTACAACCTATCTGGGGGGAGAAAACTAGTAAATGAAAAATTTGGTACTAGATAACCTCTCTCTACTGTGAAGCAAGTTTTGTTGTGTTGTTGTGTTTGCCTCTTACGTGTATTTTGTGAATCTCTGCTTCCTGCCCGAGAATTTCCAAGTGCAACAACGAAAAAATAAAAAACATATTTCCAACTATCCCCATATTTTCCAAGATGGAATGCTGTTTCTGTGTTAAAATTTTTTTTTCCAGCTGAGCTCTATGACCAATATCTGAACAAAACTCTTATTTCCTGGGCATTATTTTTCTATTCTTTAATAAGTGTCTAGTATACTTGGCATGATGTCTTGAAATACCTGAATAAGGGGTCAGTCATTAGCAAATTTTCATGATGCTACACTTCCCAGTGTACACGTAAACGACGTGATGCTACGCTTCCCAGTGTACACATATAGGTGTGCATATATGTCACTCCAAAGAGAGGAACCACTTGTCATCTGGTATACCTAGAGCTTTTATTTTAGGACAGTAGCTGCACCACAGTTAAGTCCTATGTAAGTCTTGAGAGCTACTGTTTCTGCCATTACTACACTATTGATACTGTTGGAAAGACTAAGGGTTATGCTGTGACCAGGGGTCAGCTGGGCTGGTGTCATGAGATCTACCAACCCCTGGTGTGGACCTAACACCTGTGTCGATTACATGCTTGCTTCTCACTTAGGAGTGACTCTTTGACTCTTTGGGAAGTCCATCTTCCTAAGTCCACACTTTTGCCATTGGCTGCCTCTTGGAACTGTCAGAGTGTCAAGGGGAAGCTTTGGGATACAGCATGTGTGGGGGCCATCACTCTTCAGGCAGTGCTTCTCCAATTACGTATAGTGAAAGATAAGTTTTTGTTTTGTTTTTTTGTTTTTGTTTTTGTTTTTAAGATTTTATTTATTTATTTGACAGAGAGCGAATGAGAGAGAGAGCACATGAGAGTGGGGAGGGTCAGAGGGAGAAGCAGACTCCCTGCCGAGCAGAGAGCCCGATGCGGGACTCGATCCTGTGACTCCAGGATCATGACCTGAGCCGAAGGCAGTCGCCTAACCAACTGAGCCACCCAGGCTCCCTTGTTTTGTTTTTTTTAATTAGCAATCTGTCACAGCCTGATATTTTGGAAGGGGAATAAAAATAACTTAAAATGGAATTAAAAAACCAATACACACAAAATTCAAGTCCCATTTTTTATTAGATGCAACAGACATAAACTCATCCTGCCAAATGGTTCTCAACATTTTAAATGCTTTCTCTCGATTCCATGCTTGGCTCATCTCTGCACGGTAACCAAGATTACCATAGCAGGCCCTGTTTTGAGTAGCAATGCTGTAAAGGACAGTGAGGAACCCCCAAAGGCCTGTCATTTTCAGGCTGGTCTCCTTTTGTGGAGCTCAGAGGGCTCTCACCGCAGCAGAGGACGCTACAGGTCAGCAGGCCTTAGGCCTCAGCTTCACTGGTGCCAAGCTGGTGAGTAGAAGGTAACTGAGAGGCCATTAGGGGAAGCTAGGTTCTGCTGGGTGCTGGCCATTCTCTCAGCAGGGGATTTATGCACAGCTAAGCAGTGGGCTGTTTAATGCAGATGCACAGGTGTGGAAATAGTTTGTGATAGGCAGGTTTATGGCATATAAACACATTGTATGTTATACTGCAATCAACTATATAAACAACTTTAAAATTGTCTATACTTCATATTTCCAGCATTTGGTTTTGTTAATCATATGTCTTCCTGACAGCAATTAAATAACCTTGAGAGAAAATGTACACCTGCTGTCTCCCCTGGGGAAGCTACATCCCTTTTGTGAATGACAGAAGTTCTCTATAAAGCATAACTGAAGATAGAATTGAATTTGGAGCTATGTCTCCTTTCTCTCCTGTTTTATCTCTAGTTGAAATGGAGGGCATGATTTAATAGAGCTACTCTTTTTCTGGATCCCAATTCTAAGATTCTACTTAAACCAAAACATTTCGCTGCGGTGCTAATTGGAGACGAGAGCTAAATGAGGTTGAGATGAGTATGGGCAGCGAGGAGGTCCCACATTTGCCTCCTTGGCCTGCACCCCCGCTCTTCCCAACCTCTCTACCCCAATGCTCTCCATTCTTTCAGATTTCCTTCTAGGAACACCCTACCGATCCTGTTTTCCTTCAAACAAAACAGAACATAACAAAGCATTTGCTTTGTTTGGGTCAGGTTCCACACAAGGTCCACTCATTAGGATTAATGAATTAAGTCTCTCTTAATGGACAGGTGTTGGCGCCAGGGGAGTCCTCGGGGCTCCGTGCGGGCCGGGAACTGCTACAGCCTGAAGTGGCCGAGTCTCGACTCTGGATTGGTTGGGTGAGGCAAAGTTTGGGGAGTTAGTGCCAGTTAGTAATCCACATGAGTTATATAAGACCCATTTTGCATATGAGAAAACTGAGACTCAGAGAAATTAAATATCTTGCCAAAGTTTACAGTTAATAAATGGCAGAGATGGTATTTGAACATAAGGAAATTCTAACTCATTGCTCACTGAGCCACCTAGATTTCCTTTCACTCTAAGCACATTCAGAAAATCAGAAAATAAACATTTTCCAGACCCCACTCATGATTGGGAAATAAAATCTTATTAATACTGCTAGGCCCGTATTATTATTATTATTATTATTATTATTGGTTTGATACAGACTTCATGTTGAATTGTAGAAGAGCTTTAAAGGCACAGGAGTCTTGGGAAAGAGACTTCAGTGTATTTTAAGTATAAAAGCATCAACATCGGGGCACCTGGGTGGCTCAGTCATTGGGCGTTTGCCTTCGGCTCAGGTCATGGTCCCAGGGTCCCGGGATCGAGCCCCGCATCGGGCTCCCTGCTCCCCCGGAAGCCTGCTTCTCCCTCTCCCACTCCCCCTGCTTGTGTTCCCTCTCTTGCTGTGTCTCTCTCTGTCAAATAAATAAATAAAATCTTAAAAAAAAAAAAACATCAACATAGTATGACACTGAGCATGGAAATTTATATCTCTTAGTTTTTATTCTTGGTGAGGACTCTGTTACATTCTTGCAGCCTCTTCTTCCTCATATGCCTGTACTGTGAAACATCATCTCAACCTTCAGAATCCTGCTTTAAATATAAGACAATTGAAAGAAACTTCAGATCTTTTAGTTTATTAACAGCAAAGACAGTGGCCTGCATAATTCTTTTAATGGGAACTGTTCAGACTGCTTGTTGGGCTTATAAAGATAGAAGGATCCAAAGTTTCACTTCTTGGTCAGTACTTGGTGTTTGTGCAAACTAAGCAGTTAGTTACAACCTTTATTCCTGTCCTTCCCAGCTTTTAATTCGTTCACATTTTAATTATTCATTTCTTTCCAATGCATCTCATGCCTAGCCAACAAATACTGAATTTCTCTTTCTGTTTTTTCAAGAAAATTTTTAAAGCCAATTATGCTCTTTCTCAGTCAGGAGCATGGCTATTTTTAGGGGTTTGTGAGAGCAATGACATTCATCTGTTCATTTCATAAAGATGTATGAAACACTGATTAATGTGCCAGGCATTGTTCTAGGTGTTGGAGATACAGGGAGGATAAGGTAGACAAGTTTTTGCTCTCAAGGATCTTACCTTCCTAGGAGGAGACAGAGGAAAAGTAATGAACAAATAAAAGCCAGATAATGTCAGAGAGAGACTTATTCTGTGAATAAAACTTTAAACACAGTGATGTGGTAGGGACTGGGGCAGGGAACTTTCCCCGCTTGGATGGTCAGAGAAGTCCCCAAGATTTTTTTTTTTAGGTTTTATTTTTAAGTAATCTCTCCACCCAATATGGGGCTCGAACTCACAACCCTGAGATCAAGAGTCACTCGCTCCACCGACTGAGGGAGCCAGGCGCCCTGTCCCTGTCTAAGATTTGAGCTACATGAAGACTCAGGCAGAGAGATGTCAAGGCAGAAGGAACACATGCAAAGGCCCTGAGGTAGGAATACATTTGATGTGTCTGAAGAAGAGGAAGAGCACAAGAGCTAGAGGGCAGTGAACTATACTGAACGATGACTGAACCTCCAAGTATTTAAGAATTTGCTTGTTAGTTTGTTCATTTACCCCCCTACTTTGGTCCAAAAAGGATTTAAAATAGCTATTTGAATGTTGCTGTTCCTTAGAGTGTCTATAGATTTGAGAAACATAAAAATGAGTCCTTTAGCAGGTGAAGTCCAACAGATCTGCAGTGGGACATAAGGACCACCAGTGCAAGATGCTTCATTTTTTTAAAAGCTCACACACCTTGAAATGTCATTTAAAAAATTATTTTTAAAGAAAATTGTTGTACCAAATTTAATTTCAGATCAACAGACCCATTAAATTCTCTAATTAATCATGGCACATGCTATTTACCAAACTCCTGTAAAAACAAATTTCTTTTGTACACATTACAAAGAAATGTTACATAAAATTAAGCACCAAGTAATGACTTTAATTTGCGGTTAGTTAATAATACACAGATGATCACACGGCTGTAAAGAAAGCTACTTGGGACATTAATAGATATGCTGGCACAGAGGAATTAGAAACAGGCCGACTGTGAGCTCTGGGTGGGGAATAAAGAAGATTCAAGAGTAAATGGACATTAGATGTTTTGACTTCCAGTAATGGGCAGAGACCTGCTGGAAGGCCTTTGCCCAGAGAAACCTGTCTAAATGACTTTTAGGTTTCTTCATGGGTTTCTAAATTTATTTTTACCTCTTGCCCAGCAAAAAGGTTTTAGAAAATGTAATGGAATTTTCATTTCACATGAGCTTGGCTGAATGGCCTTGACTAAAAAGTTCTTTTTTTCAGCTTTGGGAGAAACTATAATTGTTTCAAGTTCTATGAGCCACTTTAGTAGACTAATTTCTTGGCACTTGATGATTCCAAGCTAAGATGCTCAGACTTTACATTTTTGGAAATAAATATAAAATAGGGTCAAGTCTTAATATCTGAGGTAAATCAACATTACATTTCTCTGAGGTCTATAAGCTACATAAGCAATCATACAAACAGTCACACAACAATGAAAATTCTCTATCTCATGTTGTAGCACATGGGATGGAAAACCGATGGCCCCGAGGATTTGTGATGAAAATTTGTCTACACCTTCTAGAAAGGAGGAATGGAAAGTTGTCAGGGGACTGAAAATGGCTTGCCTTCTTCTTACAGAACAACTTTTCTGATATTTTCTCAATTCCACTGCTCCTGTCTGAAAGCCATCGGAAAGGGATTTGCACAATGAAAGATTCGTAGTGTCTAGTCTCGAGCCAGGATCTCGATGCCCTGAGAAGCAGAGACTCCTAAAGGTCACTCAGGGCTCCCACGGATTCACAGGGCGACTCTTACTTGTCACTTCATCTGTCCCTGTGCCTCCTTTGTTTGGCATGTGAAATGGGTATCAAAGAACCATTTACTTCATGGTGGTGTTTCAGCTTTCTAAACAGGTGACAAACAACCCCATCATCTAGGTTGGAGATGATATCGGTTCCACATTGCTTCTCTCAGGTGCCTACAGCTGGTCCCTGTTTCCCAAGGGCACTGGGTTAAGTCATTCTTATCATTCTTACTGGTTACGGACCAGGCTGTGAAGGAGGAGGTCTCTTTGACTTGATCCTGAATCACAGCTCACCATGGTCCTTGCCAGGCTTTGGGGCAATAAGATAATGTAGTGACACAACAGGTACACACCCCATTACGAAACTAATGACGAGCTGAAAATAAAAAGGAAATTTAAAGAAGGGAAGTTTCAGAAAGGCATTAATCAACAACTCCAAGGCAGTATCCTGCTGTGCTCATGTTTTCTGCAAATACCGACTCTGAAAAATTAAACATGTGACTACTCACTATGTCATTGTCCCTGTGAAAGAGACTTCCATGGGACTATTTCAGACCAAAGGCAGTGCAGAACAATAGAGGTGAGGGGGGCCCAAAGATAATGCTGTAACTTTCCTCCCCTGTAGGGAGGGGCAAGTACTATGCAGGTGGTTGCCATTTATGTGTGTTTAACTTCTGCTCCATCACCAGTGATAAGAGCATGGTGTATCACACGCATGCTGTAAATACACACACACACACACATTGAGCTGGAAGAAGAAAAGGGCGTTAGCAAAGGATCTCTGTTTCTTCTTTCTTTGTGTTTGCAAAGGCATCCCAGACTTCCCCAGAAGTAGCCTGGGACTTGGAAAGAAGTCTGTTCAGATGGCAGAAGAGCTGGAAATGGGCTGAGATTGGAAGGAAGAAAGAAAGCATACAGAAGGTTCTGGAGCCTAGGCAATTCCAACAGCAGGGAGTACAAGTCAGAGAAGAAAGGAGTGATTTCTTTAAAGACCAGGCTGCATTGGTTCTGGAAACCCGGGTCCCTCCCTGGGCGAGTCCGGACTGTTCCAAACAGGATCGGCTGCGAGCTGACCAAGAAGCCAAGTGGTAATGCTTTGATGTGAAATATTTGTACAATATGAGACATGTATTCCTCCACATAAACCTCTTAGAGCAGACTGTCTCAGGCTTGACTCCATCCTGATGGCGTGTTTATTGGTCCTGTAATTTGGATTTGGTATGTGGTGGGTTAGATGATGGGTCAGCAAATACTCCCACCTCCCACTCCTGCCTCTCTGGATACCTTCATGGGGGACTGTACTTTCCTACTCCACTGATGTTGCACATGGCCCCGTGACTTGTCTTGCCCCATGGAATATTAGCAGACATGCCACCAGCAGAGATGGAAAATATGCTCGTGCAGCTGGGCTTCTGCTGCGAGAAGAAAATACCAAGGCTCGTCTGGTGGTCTAAAGAGGATGAAAAAAACATGTCGAGCTGATCTGGACCCAATCTGTGGCTTGAAATCAAGGCCAGCTGAAGCGAGCCTGGATCAGCCAAGTCCAAATGTTTGAGTGAGAATACAGTGATGGTTCTTTCAAGCCACTGAGATCGGGGATAGTTAGTGGTATAACATTACCATGTTATAGGAACTGCTGACTGAGCAAAGAAAAAAGGCAAGGAATGTGCTTGTACAGTGTTTACAGGGCACAGCCAGTGAGCAGAATGCTGGGGTCCCCGAAGGGTGTGAATGGAGCTGTGAGTGGTGGGGCTCCCATGTGGCACACGCCCTGGGCGCACAGTGGCCCGATGCTCATGCTGAACACGGATCAGGGTCAGAATTTGGCTGCCGCTCCCTCTGGCAGCACCGGAGGTGCTAAAACTGCTCTCAGCAGGGAATACATGTGACAGCAGGGAATACATCACCCTCGTGACCCCAAGAGTGGGTCCCTGAAGGACATCGTTCCACACAGAAATCAGGAGAAACTGGGTGCTGATTTGTGCCCATAGCTGCTCACAGGATAAAGAGAAGCCGTAGGGCTGTCCACTCAGCACTTCTTCCCAACCACGGGGAAAAAATGTTTCTCTTTTTAAAAAGAAAGATGGGAGAAGGGCATTTTTAGTGCAGGTTGCAGTTCTTGATGACATAAACTGCTCAGCCCAAGGAAATGGAAATGGATGAAGCATATGCATTCAGATAATGAATGGAGTTGGGGCAGAAAACTGTAAAAGAAACTACTTGATTTTATTTTTCTATCCATAATGATGTTTGTTTTTACAGTGGTCAGTGGTGCCGTTCTCATTGACATTGAGCATCTATGGAAAGAAAGCAGTCAGCTCTCTGAGATATCGAAGTGGGTGTAATAAGATTTAGTATTATTAATTTATTTGCAAAATAAAATTTCGATTAGATACTAATTGTATGAATTTCTAGGACCACTATTTATTAGACGAGGGAAGTCAAACTACCACATTTGCTGAGAGAGAACTGAGGAGACCTTACTTTCATCCTCAAGGAGAGTATGTTGGCCAGATTATTAATGGAGAGGTGAGAGAAGACAGATTGAGTGGCAGACAATCCTGTCTGGCCCCAGCCTGTCACTTGCAGACATACACCAGCTCTTTGCACCTCCCTGGGCTTCCTGATTGCTATGCTGGAAAAGGTTACAGGTGTACTGTGAACGAGTAAACCCTCAGTGCCTGAGGCCTGGGGTAACTGAGGTCCCAAGCTGCTCATCAGTCCAGGACTCGCCAAGAGCAGCCTGGGGGCTCTGTTGGGCATGCCCCATATTCCCTACCGATGGCTAAAACCGTGAGTTTCTCTGCAAATGGAGAGAAATTGGCTATCTACCGCAACTGTCTGCTGCAGAGCTCACTGCTGCCTCCTGTGGGCAAAAGGGCTGCAGAGATGCTAGAGACGTCCTGTTGCAGGGGCCTGTGGAACAGGAACGTGAGGTGCGGTCCCAAGTCTGGGTGGAGAGTGGGAGATGGGGAGGCGGGGAGGCCAGGTGGGAACTCCTGCGAGGCCTAGCTCAGAAGGTAGCCCTGCACCTCTTTCTTCACATATCTTGGTCACTTATGCCCATTTGTACAGGTCTGCCCTTTTAGTGGAGTCCACACAAGTGGCCGGGCAAGGGCTCGAGCCCTGTGTGCACATTCTGCACGTTCAAGCGCCTTTCTTTTCAAAGACTTGGAACGGAAAAGTTTGACTGGATTTGAAATTCATTTCCGTTATCACAAGAAATTTCAACATCTACATCGGTCAAAGAAAATAAAAAAGAAGAACTCTTAGGTTCTTTAAAGATAATTTCAACTGTTGTAAATTTTTGAATGGCTGTAAAAAATGGCTTTAAATTTTTTATCACCTACTTGTGTGAACCAAGTTTCTCATCAATGGTGACTCTCAAGAATTTGAAGAGATCATTAAAAAGACTTGATCAGGACTTGCTTGTAGCCATTTCAAACATAAAACTTGGTATAAAACAGTTATGTGCATGGAAGCAAGCACAACTTTCTTATTAACATTTTTGGAAAAGATTTTATTTTGAGATTTTATATGAATTTAATATTTAATACCCATCTTGAATGCTCTGTATTTTATTTTTATTATCATAGTAATAAAATATTTTAAAAAATGTAATCAGTGTTTTCACCTAGCCTGTATAGGTGTCCTCAAGTCCCCCCCAGTTCATTCCAGCGCAGTGTACAAATATTATCATATCACGTCTTAGCTTCAAGTAGACATCAGAACATTTGAACATTAATGCTCGTTTACTGCTTTCTCTGACCAAATCACATGAGCAACTTGGGCCTCAGTTCCCCTATCTGTAAGATGACTGGATTGGATGAAATTATTTCTAAGGTTTACTCCAATTGCCAACTGCCGAGTTATTTTTAACCATCTATTTACTTCTAGGGTCATGTCTAGGCTTTATTTCTCATTAGGATGCATCTTAGTAATTGATCAGCAGTTTTCCAATAACTTTAATACCAAATGGTCTTGCTACAAACCAAAGGAATATTTATGCATTGCACAGATAATGGAATTGGGTATGAGTTTGTGACCAAAACATTTATTAGCAAGGAAAATTGAGCCAGTGCCTTGACTCCAAAGAGCTCAAGGTGCTATACTAATGCCCCCACAAGCCTATTTCTTCGAGTTAACATTTCTGCAAGCATTTTCCTTGTTCCTTTAAGTTTAGGAACACAGAGCAATTTGAAGGAAGCCATAATATATGACATGACATGACATGACATGACACGACATGATAGGAACGCAAGCTCCATTTCCATTCAGAAGGTACTGCTGATATGGGCTGTGCCCATGCCAATCACTTTTACATCCCAACAGTGCTGCCCATTTACTTCTAAGCCATCTCCTTCCGCCTTTGGAAACAACGGTCTCAGATTGAGAGTGAGGCTGAGGATCTGAAAGACAATCACTACCTTTTAATCAACTTGTTTTGAGCTAGAATTCTACCTTACTTGCCTTCTCCTCCCCAGTCCCCTGCCCCTTTATGAGCATACACAGAATAATAATAATAATAATAATAATAATAATAATAATAAAATAATAAAATAAATGAGCCAGATACATTCAGCATTCAAAACCAGATAAAAACCCTACTGTAGACCTTAAAATTGACATAGTTTAGGAAGAAGTCTGGAAAAGTACATTGCTGGATATCAGAAAACTTTGAAGCATTGAAGCATCCATTTCAAAGGAAAGGACTCAAAGAATAATTGAGCATGTGTGATCTGATCCCACATGGACAACTTTGCATAGACCATTGACTATGTCAGTACATGACCCTAAATGCTCATAGGCACTTCTAGAATTAGAAATATGTGCAGCCTGGAGAAGTCTGAGTAAGAGAGAAATTAGTAGGCATGTCTCATGGTGCCTCATGCTCCCCTCTGAGATGTGTAGCCAGTCTTTCAGGGAAGATTGAACATCAAAAGCTATGTGAAGAAATGATCTAACATTGTCAGCTCATTTGTCCTCTGGATTAGTGTCAACATCACACAAAACAGGCACTCTACAGTGGAAGCAGGAGTTCAGGGTTTGGTCTTTGGGTGAAGAAGATAAAGCAAAAGTCAGGAATCAGTGAGGCCTTAAAAACAATGGGGTCTCTTGGGTTCCAGCAGGAACTCAAGTTGCATAAATGGAGCATTTAGTAAAGATGAAAGACACCACAGAACACTGTCTGTAAAATTCAAGAGCCTATATTGTAAAGCCCTGGGAAGGAAATACCATTTATTAAGCACATATGTAGGGCACTGTGGTAGGTGCTTTCACATCCTTTGAGCTAAGTATAACCACAGTCCCGTTCCCTTTCTAATCGGTAAGGAAATCAGGACCAATGGAAAGGTTATAACATCTGTTACAAAATTTGTTGTTGGCTGTAGACATACCTGCGATGGGTGGGTCTGTTTCTTGGCCTAATTGAGGGGATAGTCTCGAACATCACAGTATCTTCCCTATTGGTTTCGTGAAATACCACAGTTACAGCTATGTTCCTTAAAATCTTGAGGATATTTGTCCTAATATTTCTGATCTAAATTCAGTCGCCCAAGTATGAGGCACTTTAAATGTTTCCCAGGCGTTTATTTGAAAGGGAAACATTTCTTAATGAGTATTAAGGAAGCCAAGAGCAATTCTCTATAGGGTTGGGAGTACCTCGAGAGTGATGGGGGCATCTCCTTATCTCCTCTGGGTTCCGGAGCTGCTGAGGGGGCCACACTGCTACAATACTTCTTTTCCCTACACTTTTTTGGCTGCCTACTCCTTGACTGACTCTTCACGTGACAATTTTGTAATATTTACTATAGGAGGAATAGAAAGATAACTCAGTCTTTCCTCTAACAAGATTGATCAAAATTTGAATGTTTATTATTGATAGGTTAGAAAAGTTTCTTTGAGCTTCAAAACTTACTACTACAAATGCTCCACCTGTGAATTTCTACTATACTTACATTCCAAGAACAGGTAATGCTCCAAAGAGAAAGCAAGGTCCTGAAAACGAAGCTTCCATTTCATAATGTGGCCGGAGCCGACCAGAGACGGAGTCAGCATAGCTGGAGAAGCTGAAAATTCAAGGTCTTTTCCAAGGCACAGGGGCTGCCTGCAGGAGAAAGCACGCACCTGATCTAGGAGACAAAGAGCGTCGCCTCAGCCTGGGGGCATCATTGCCCTTGCCTGTGGTGGTCCTGGGGCTGCTGGCCGGGCTGGCACGCTGGGCACAATCTCTCCAGCCACCTGGTCCCTAATGACACCTTCTTCTGGTGGGCCACCTTGAGCATCCTGGCCCAGCTTTGCCTTCAACTAGAGGTAACGGAACCAGGCACTGCTCATTACCACCTTTGACCTGGTCTTTATGGCCATCTGGCATCCCGACCTCTATTCGCGGATCCCGCCTGATGAGGAAGAGGGAGGTGAGGACTTGGGACTGGAAAGTGGGGAGGGGTACTTCCCGGCTTGATCAAGTCTCTAAAAGCTGTGGCCTCAGGTAAGAAACACCTCTCAAGCACAAAACTGCTGAGGAATTTACAGGTATGGCATTGCCATAAAAGGCTGAATCAAGAATCACTTTTTAAAACCATCAATAATAAACACATTTTGATTAATCATACTGGAGGAAAGACTGAATTACTTGTCTATCCTTTTTTTAGGAAATATTACAAAATCGTTATTATAGAAAGAGGCAATCAAAGAGTATGAAGACAAGAAATGTAGGAAAACCAGCATTACAGAGTTGTATCAGTTCTAATAAACTAATAAAAATATTTTTCTGTTTTTCGGTTATTTTTCTGGATTTTTTGGAAATTTGTGGTACTTGTCAGTGTTATAAAATTTCTGATTTGATGCAATTTCTTTACCCATTCAAATTAATTTTTCCATTCATACCTGGTTTTTTATTTATCTTTTAAAATTCTTTTTCTTAAAGAAGGCCCTGTAAATTGAAGCTTCAGGTGCCACCAACTGGAATCTGTCCCTTCTGTTCACTTCTGCTAGGACTCAGAAGGCCATGCCCAGCATCCCTGTGTCCTCAAGGCTGGTGTCTCTGCCAAAAGGGTTGCTAGGTGCCTGGTAGGGTTTCGTAGAAAGGACATGGATCAGAGTGGGATTTCAGTTCTATTTCTGGATTAAGCTTGTTCTAATTATGTGCCTCTGGGCGGGACACTGTAGTGCCCTGAGACCGTATTTTCCCATCAGTACGATGTGCCTCCTCATCTCCCAGAGATGTCCTGTATCTAGTATTACATGTAGTAACAATATTACCTAGTATTACATTTAGATGGTAAAACCTATGTAGAAAAGGCAGCAATGAAAAGGAAAAAACTATCGTTATCATGCTTTTTCCTCTGGCGAGCAGCAAACTGAGCTTACCTGTAGCATCTTGGTGGAACTTTACCACCTTAAGATACTGTTCCCACATCACCTTTGAGACCAGTTGAAAACTGTCACATGTCTTTTTCTAAATTTCCCCAAGTGGAGTTGGTGGTGGTGATGAGTTTATTTCTTTCCCTTTTGTTATATATGGAAGAAGTGGAAACACTCATTTCTCCCATTTCCACTTCTCTATCTTTTTACCTTACTCAACCCGTCCTCCTCCGTATCCTCATTAGCTTCCCACCCAGTCAATAAATAGCCCAAGGCCGCTGCCCTCCACTTCGGGCCAGATAATGACCTGGCCATCCATTACCCTCTTCCAGCTCTTCCAGAGGCTTGTGAAACATCCTGGAATCGGGCTGATATTTCCCTCCGCCAGACGGAGTAAGAGATGAGGGGAGACAGTGCGGCCTTGTTCACATTTGGGGAGGTACGCTAGCCAAGGAGCCCGCAGTGCTTTGTGGTCCCCACTGGTCACCCAGTGGGATCACTGGGACTCGTCTGGTCCCTGAAGAAGAAACCCCTGACCTGTATTCTCTTCCTTGTCACATCCTTCCCCCACCCCACGCTACTTTTGGCTTCTGAAATGTGCAGAACATGAGCAAATGAAAACAGGGGGAAATAATCCATAAGGTCAATGGCTAATCATCCACACTTAAATATCTAAGAAAGGAGAATAACACCCTCCAAGGTGTTATCAACCAACGAGAAGAGCAATGAGTTGGTCCCATTTGGAAATTTTCTGTGTTTCTATAAATTTGTTTCTCAAGGTAAATCACCAGCCTGTCTAGCCACATTTGTTAACATTGCATGTAACTCTTAATAGCATCTCAAAAGCATACTTACTCTCAATTTCGCTTCTCATTCGTTTTTATGATGCTAGAGAAATTCAGATTATATAGGCTTTCTTTGTGCTGAGATGGTAATTTTATATCACTGTAGATTAATAGCATTTTTAGTGATATTTGGTATCACTCATTTGTCTCCTGTGGTCGTAAAGATATATATTTTTTCTAATTTGGCTTTGCCAACAAATAAAAAATAAGAGTCTTTTTCTGTTGAATGAGCAAAAAAATCATTCTGACCATGAAGAATTATTCCCTTTTAACATACCCACAATCCGCCATCTAATTGGTTTTGTTATTGTGGCAATACAGTGTCTACAAGAATGTGTGTGCCCGCCTGTGTGCATGCATACAGTTTGGCCTGCAGAAGAATCTCTCCTGGTTGCTACTTGATCTTTACTTTGAGACTTGGAGTGCTGATTACTGAGCCTCCAGCTTATCTCTTTAGAGCCTGTTCATCCAGGCACCTCTGCTTAGGAAGACAGAAACCTGTTTTCTCCCCTTCCTCTCCCTTCACCCTAGAGTTTTGCAGAGATCTTTACTTTGTGAGCATCTTGATATGTCTGGAATTCTATTCTGAGAACTGGTCCTGCAGTGCTCGCTTGGAACAAGTACCCATTCCAGGGACCGTTATTACGGAGTAGAAAGGCAGCCAGACTCGCTTTAGCTATCAGCTTTTAAGAGCTTCCTCCATCTGCTAAAATGTGCACTGCAAAGTTGCACATACAATGCTGATTAGTACCTCAGTGCAGATTCATATAATGATCCACTCTCTCTTGGTTTACGTCACACTCTCCTAACTACCCATTCACCTGTTCTATTGGAAAATTTTAATCATCTCTCTGACATTAGCTTGGCAATTTCAGCGGCCACTTCACAATCCTTCAAAGTCTTTCTGCTCCATTTCATTCCTATTTCTTTTCTGCTTGTGTTAATTATTTTTGCAGCCAGCATACGTGTTTGTCAATAATGCATTACATTTTCCATGTGTCAGTTCCTCAGCCCATCAAAGAACCCTGCTTTTTACATTCGGAATCTATTTTCCCCTTTCCCTACTCAGCTCATTTTGCTCCCGGCCTGCCTCTACTCCTCATTCCAAATCCACTGGAAGTTGCCTGACACTTGGCACTTGCAAAGCAGTTCCCAGTTTAATTGGGTCTAGTGCTCCACAGAGCATCAGGTTGGGGCCTGCAGTGGGCTGCAAGTTGTCTGAGAGCCCAGTGACTTCTTTGGGACCCGAGATAACTTCAAAGCCCTCACTCCGTGGGATGCCCACTTCTGGAGTGTGCACAAGACAGTTCTCCCATCTTGGATCGAGGACCAGGACCTAAATCTCTCATTAAGCTCAAGGATCATGAAAACCAGTCCTGATTCTAGTGGCTCCATTCCCAATGTGATGCCTTTGCTTACTGAAAAAAGTCTTCTCTTTAAAAAAAATTTTCTGTGTGTATAGTTGACACACACTGTTCCGTTAGCTTCAGGTGTAACAGCATAATGATTCAAACTCTCTATACCTTATGCTGTGCTCACAAGTGTCGCCACCATTTGTCACCATACGACCCTATTGCAATACCATTTCCCTATGCCGTGCCTTCCGTCCCTGTGACTTAGTCATTCCATCACTGGAAGCCTGGAGCTCCCACTCGCCTTCACCCATCCCGCCCATCCCCTCAGCCCCTTTTCTCTGGCAGCCATCAGTTTGTTGTGTTTATAGATCTGATTCTGCTGAAAAAAGCTTTCTCTTAATGGCCACTCAAAAAAAACACAAAAAAACAAACAAACAAAAAACACCTACCCTAGTGCCGGGCACATACCAAAGCTCTGTAAATATTTACACAATCGAATGTTCTGGAAAGGGCTTAAGACCCACAGGCTGTCGTTTTGGGGGACGCTGATGGGAGGCAGGTTGCTCCTTTAAAAAAAAAAAAAATCAGTACCATTCTCCCCTCTGTCCCAGCATAACCTATTCTTGGGGAATTTTCCAGTGGTTATCATTTCCGTTTTCATGATGAATATCACGGCTACCTACAAGTCGGCCTAATCCCAAGACTCTTCTTTTGTCGTTGCTTCTGAGAATTTACTGACTAGTTCCCCCTCACAGGCCAAGGAAGCGCCATTTTCAGAGAACGTTCCGCTTCTCAGAATGAATGCCCTTTTGGTGAAGGGCACGTGAAGGGAAGTTTCTTTTCTTGTTTTGCTTTTGTTTCACATTCCCCCCCGGGGCGGGGGGCAGGTTTACACACATCCTGTTCCAATTCCCCGGTTCCTTGGGGAAGCACTCAGCCTGGGACGGGAAGAGAAGGGACGCGGGCCCCAAGCCGCACGGACAGGGAGGAGGTGACCGGAGGCTCCTCTGGGTCTGGGCTGCCACTTTGTTTTCTCCCCGCGCAAGCATTGTCCCTCGTGTGCGGCGGAATCAGCCAAGGGCCACACACTGACCCTTGGTAAGACTCCGTTCCTTACTTCCCCTCACTCTGCCCTTCCGTTGCCAGCTCCTTCTGATAGTTCTCCCTCTGCCTTCTATCGCCTGGGAGCCGCCCGTGTCCAGCTGCAGGGCAATGCTGCAGAGGGCCGGCTGAGAAACCCTGAGTGTGCGGAGTGGCGGCCCTCCGAGGGTAGGAACAGAAGCGCAGGCTGGGAAGCAATAGGTCCTGCGTGCTTCAGGACTTTGGGTTTTACCAGACGTCTCTTTTGTTGTTAGCTCTTTTCCGGTAATCGCAAGGGATCATTTTCTGCTAATTGTCCCACAGGGAACAACACTGCGTTTCAGTTGTTTTTCGTTTCCTGTCCGGCAGTCTCGCGGATAAGCAGAGGCATTGACAGAGGTTGACCGAGGGAGGAGACGGGGACAGTAAGGTCGTATTTCATTCACCATTCAGATAATCACCTGGTTGCGACGGCTCGTGTAGAAATAGAGGCCTTCTCTCCAGTAGGTGGCCCCTTTCTTTATTCCTAGACCTTTCTTGAATTTAAAGACCACCTCTGGATAGGACTTTCAGGACAGAAGACCTCTGGTGGAGTCTTTCATTGACACTAATAAGAAGGTGAAACATGGCACCACCTCTCGACTCAGTGACCTTGTATTTGAAGTCGTCACAGTCGGGCAGCTTACCTTTTCCACTTCATGTCTAGCTCTGATATCTGAGTCAAGCTAAGAAATTGCCTTCCCTGGCTGCTCCCTGCTTTGCCCAGCTAAATAAATATGAATTGCTAGTTTTATTTGGTTTACTAACTCCATGGGTTAGGATAATCTAAAGAAAAGTAAATGTGTGAGACGAAATGTGGACAAATTCTCTGTACTTCTTTATAGGCAATATCTACAGTTAACTATGCTTTGAGAAAATATTTCCTTAGAACCGTCACTGGGGAAGGGTTTTGTTAAGAAAAGTTGAGTGCTGGGGGTGGGGGAGGGGTTCCTACACCACACCCTCTGCTGAATTAAAATTAAAAAATAAGGCTTCCATAAAATCCAGTTAACTCTAGCCAGTGATAATCTCACCCTGTTTCCACATGTGTCAAATTGGGATTATGAAATTACCTGTCTCATGGGCTTCTTGGGACTACTTCATATAACTTTTAGAAGTACCTGGTATAGTAAGTATTCTATAAATGTTAGCAATCATTATTATCAACTAATAAAATTCCTAGTTGCTCTTATAACATATGACCCATTAGGGAGAGGTTGCAAACTAATAGGCCATGAACAGGAGGCAGTCATGAAGAGAGTTGTAGAAACTTTTTAGGTGCTGCGTTTTACAATTGACAGATTTCACACACATACCAAAAAGAAAAAAAAAAAAGAGCTATTTCCAATTTTGCTTTACAATGAGAGGACCCAGGATGCGAGGCATGTATTTCTTCAAGGCAGCATTACAGGCTGGAGCTGAAGGGCCCTTTTAAAGGGCGCATCTGGACAGTTTGCAAAATCCCCACTATGTCCTCCTGGGCTCCACGGAGGCCACTTGGCCCATGGAGCCTTTGCATTTCCCTCTCCCGGCTCATATGCTACCAGGCGCTTTGAAATAGGCACCAGTATTTTGCTTTACACAGAGTATAAGACATGTGGTTTGGGGATATTATCCACATTTCAGAGTTGAGGAAACCAATAAAAGGGAAGGTTAGGTGACCTGCACAGTGAGTCTCTGGGGACTGGGACTCAAACCCAGACCCCCTTCTTCTGCAGCATCATGTCGCTTCCCCACGCCGGCGCACACACTCTTTCCTGAGTTTTCAGCAGAAGCGCTTTGTCCTCTGTCAATTCACCAGTTGCTGTGATTTTAAGTAGCAGGGCAACATGATGTGCCAGTGTCGAATGGTAAGTTAAAATGTGACCTGAGGTGTCTGAAGAATGTCCTCTCCACTCTGCTAATAAACAGGCAGTCTCTAATTATTTGCATGGAGTTTGGCTCCCAAGATAATTCAGTGTCCGTGTGGCTCCGTTTCACCTCTACTTATTTCCATTACCTTGCATATTAGCTGTGTCAAGTTGATGGGCCTGCTGTTCCCCAGGGTGGCTATTATAAATATGGTGTTACAGTGGAATGTTTCCAGTCTTCTGGAACCTCATTTGAACTAAGCAAGTTCTCTATAATGATCATTAATGATGTATTGCTTGCATATAAATGTTGGATATTAATCTTTTGTTTACTCTCTCTGTGCCATCACACTTTTTAGAGGTTCTTTGTAACATGCTCTTAAATGATGACGGGCAGTAGTTTCTGCATTTGGGAGAGTGATTTTTTTCAGCTGACAAGGCACTGTGGCTGGTGAAGGCTTGATCTTGGAGCCCTGGCTGATGGACCCACTTCGCTTGGCAGATACGGCTGCCCAGCACTCTTGGAGTTCATGTATAACTAGCGACAAGGCACAAAACCTCACTGAGCCAGGACTGTCTGTTGGCTCGTATGTTTCATGAATTGGAGACAGGAACTTGTCTATGCCAGGAAGTCCCTGCAAGATGACTGGGATGAGTCTCTGGAAGGAGGGACATGGTGGGTGCTGGATACATTCTGTTCCTTTCTCACAGGACCTGAATTGGTGCTGTACCAATCCTGTGCTGTAGTGGGTCTGAGGGCTCATCTGGTTTGGATCCTTTGATAAATCCCCTTCTGCCAAGACCCAGAATTCAGGTGCTGGGTTAAATGTAAAAGGGTCTGCCGAGACTAGGCACAGACTCTTCTTTCTATATTGAATTAGGCTGGAAGAAATGCTTGCAGTTTGGTTTAGTTTGACTTTACACCAGGAGGTTGCCCCAGGAATAGATTAGCATGTGTGCAGGAAATGATGAGGTGCCAATGTTCTCTGTGGCATGAGGTCACTCAATAAGACAGAGGCTCAGGAATAAGACAGACCTGTATTTGAAACCCTACTCTGCCATTTCCTACCTGTGTAACTTTAAGAAGGTTTCTTTTTTGTGTGTGGATGTTGTAAATTGCATGGTTCCCCCCCACCCCCCGCAGCGTTATGGAGATATAATTAACATATAACACTATATAAGTTTAATGTGTATTTAAGGTTTCTTAAACCCTATTTAAGCCTTGGTTTTCTTTTTATTTAATAGAAAGACTAATGGTACTCACTAATTGGGGTTGTTATGAGAATTAATGACTAAATGTATATAAACACAGCCCAAAATCTAGTACAAAGCAAGTGTTCAGTACAAAGTACAAAGCTGTAATAGTAATTTTTATTATTTGTCATTATTATTGTTATTTCTGATGATTGCTGATGCTGGTCTTAGCTGTAGAGTCTGACCTTCCTCATCCTAGAAGAGAGAGGCTATTTGCCAGGCTGTCACATATACACATCCCTGTTCCGCCTATCTCTGTTACCAGAAGTTAAATGTGACAGAGGTAAAGGAGATCTTACTGGGGTTAGTTATGAGCAGGATAAGGAAATGGCCCTGTGCCAAAACCGCAAATTCACCACAAGTCTTTTATGATAAGGAATGCACATTAAAACCTGTTAGAAGCAGACATGCTTATGACACGTAGACTCATGTCTGAGGAAGATGTGGAGGATCTCCTGGGAGAAGGCAGGCATAGACACGGAGGCCACTGAGTCAGGCATGCCATGTGTGGAAGTTGGTAAGTCCCATGGTTGCTCTCGATACCAAGAACTGTGGTCATGGGTGGGTCGTGTAATCGCCTCTGTACTCCAAATGCTCATCATCCCTCACTTGAACTTTGTGAAAAGCTAAGACTATGTTCCGTGCCATCATCCTTTTCCTGCTCAAATTCATTCTTCCACACTGCTGGCAGAATGATCTTTCTAGAGCACAACTCCAATTATGCCCCTTCTCTGCTCAATGGTCTTCGCTAGTGCTCATTGTTTACCCGTCTAGTGACCAGAACCAACAACCTAACCCCCTTAGGCCTATGCGCACTATTGCCAATCCCTTGAGCCCTGAATCCAGGAGGAGTTGGTGGTCCCACACTAGAGGACAGTACTGGGAAGAGGCTGGAAAACTCAAGGCAGGCTTTTCACCAATCCCTCTGAGCATTCACCACCCAGTGGGCTGCGCTGGAGAGAGATGAAAGGAAGACACACATGTGTTTCCTATCTTGCCTGGAGATTAAGTGTTTTCACAATCAAGGAGATGTGTATGGTTTCATAGGCCTGAAAAGTTGTTTGAGCCCTAAAGCTGAGTCTGGGATCTTCCTGAAGCATCGCTGGAGAGGACTGGGGACTTCACTTTTTCAATTGATTCTATTTTCTCTTTGGAAACAAGTCTTCATCTTACTGCCTGGGTGCCCCTAATGTACCAGCCTTCTACTTTTCTTTAAATACACACTTGTATTATCTGTTTGGAACTCTGTATGATTCTTAGGGGAGCTTCCATTACATATGGCTTTTTCGTGTTCTCTGAATAGTCACTTATGTCATGTAAATAGAAGTTGGGGCCACTCATCTTCAGATTCCTTAGAAAAACTGAGTTTTTCCTTGACAAGTAAGGCAAGGACTCCTTCAAATCCAGGAGGACTTGACTTGAAGGCAAGCCAGGTCACTTTGGCAGAGGTAGAATATACAACCCTTCCTGGTCTTGCCCCATTTTTCTCGATCTCCTAGTCCCCACATCAGCAAGCTGGAGAACTCTGCCTCTCTCTCTCTCTCTCACGGGGCATTTAGGAGATTTCCTGGAGGACTAGCATTGTGGTGATGGTGCCGTAGCCTGCCTCAGGCCCTCTGACTTTGCTCCTGACGGGGCCGCCATTATATGACATGTTCCCATTTTAATACTCAAAACCAAGAAAGAGACATTCTATCTAGCCCTTCCTCAATATTGATCTCACAGAAGTAAAGACTGGGAAAGTTTTTTTGTTTGTTTGTTTTAAGTGATCCCTGGTAGGCCTAAGTTTACCTGCATGACACAAATCGGAAAACCTCTGGTCTCTGATTTTCTGTTGAGTCCAAAGCACATTGGCTTCTGGCACACACAGAAGACCCTGGGGAACATGAACGTCCTCTGGCAGCATTGACAGTTTTAGTACCAGCTACTTGTCAAAAAGCTTTATTTACCACAATCTACTTATAAAAATATTTTGTTTCAAACATGGAATGACAAGCATTTCATGAACATACAGAGAGGAGCTATCTATTTTTCTCCTTGTCAGAGAAGAGAACTCATGAGAGTGAAAATGCTCCTTAGCGACTTGCTAGAAATGAGAGAACTTGCTGGTCCTACAGGCAAGACTTCCATTTATAAAATCATTGGTTTGTAAGTCTTATTAGTTGAGAGTCTAGCAAAATAGTTGGCTCCTAAGATTATTGACCTATGTCCCAAATCAGCTTTTTTAAATACAAGACTCTTCTGCTCTTGTCACCCCTGTTTGTCACTAGAGATATGACCTGAGAAATGCCTATCATAAAAGCCTGTACTCAGCAGCACTTTTCTTATTAAGTTAGCAGTGTGCAAAACAAAAATAGAAGTTAGTGATTTCCTACAGCCCCAAACTGCTTTGTTCTTCCAACAGAAATGCTGCAGCACATTACTCCAAAATGTAGACTAGGACCCTTGGGTATTTTACAACAAGTGAACAATGGCTGAGTCATTTAATTTAAGAAACACAGCTAGCTAAGCACTCATTTGTGCAAAAAAATTCAGTGGGCTTTTATCATGCTTGTACAAGATCCAGTTTTCTGAAGACTCTGTAAATCCATAAATACCCTTTGACATGATGGGCCATTACAGCTCTTAAAGACTCATTGCCGTCTGTTGGATCAAACTCGTGCTTCATGTTGAAGCCTGGGAAGAAGATTTATATGTCAACCATTCCAAATCATATCTCTACTTAAAACTCACTATCTTGGGAGTGAACTGTAAACTATTTTTGCCTGCTGGTATGAAGCATTATTCCCAGCCAAAAGAGTCTTAGAAACATTTTAACTCTCGAGGCTCACATCTGTACACACCTGCAACCAAATATCTTTCCCTTTTTTTCTCCCTGGGGGATGGAACTCAGCTTGGTAGATAAGTCTCAGAGTCTCAGACCTACCACTTAACTCCAACTTGACCTGAGTCACATAAATCACTTAATCTTTTAGAGAGATGAGTGTTGGAATGAAGAGTTGAATTTCTTACCAAAGGTCATTTATTGAGTTTCTGTTCATGACCAGAAGGAGAAGCAGGGCAGTGCCGCCTCATTAAAAGATTCAGAGAAACCTTCAAGAAGCTGGGAGTAGTAAGCAATGTCATGTGGGAGAGAAGGTTAAAGAAAATGAGAACTTTGAAAAGAATCTTGGGTTCCAACCTCTCCCTCACTCCTCGCACCCAACAAGGTATTTGGTCTTGCTCATTTTACCTCCATGGTGTTTCTCCAACCCAGCCCTCCCTCCATTCCTTCTGTGATAGCCTTAGTTCAGGCCATCAACATCTCTCCCTGGACTCTTGGTTTCTCTGTCCACATTGCAGAAGGCATTGCTTTGTAATGAGCAGAACTAATCATATGGCAAATGGGGTCTTCCACAGTTGGAAGGTGCCTCTTCTACTCTCCTGATCTCCCCACTTCCTACCATTCCCTGAGAACATCTTGGTTCATTCCTATCCCTCTGCCTAGAACATTCTCTCACATCTCTGCTCTCATTCTTTGAAATCCTAGACTCCCAGGAAGCCCCCTCAGTCCACCTAATGAAAATTCATAGCTCCTGCCTCATTTGCCATGTCCTCAAAGCACTGTCTTTGTAGAACTCAGTACTGATCTCTTGTTTTTCTCATGTACTGCTGGCTTATCTCTTCCTATTTCTCTTCTGTCTATAGCCTAAAGAAAATCTCTTTCTCATCACTCTCCTATCCAGCACTGTAAAATCAACCATATACAGCAAGGTCTTTGCTGATCTCAAAGCCTTACAAATCTCAGAGTTGTTTAGTTAATAGGATTGGCATCGAAATATTTCTGTAGTCCAGTGTCATTTCTGCTCCATCCAACATTCCTGTTGGTGCATTCTGACATACCAGCTGTTTTTTCAGTCCTCTTTGTCTTCAGAACATTTTGGAATTATCTCTAAGTCAATTCAGGTCTTAATTTTCATTTTCATCTCATTTTTCCTTTTCTTATTTTTCCCTGCAAATTAACATGCATTTTATTCTGCCACCTTAAAAAAATTGAATGCCAGCGTCTGATGCCATTTATATTCATTCAGACCCTTCTGAAGAGATTCCTTCTGTTCCTCAATGTCACTGATTTCCTGTAAGCACAACACATTTTCATTTGTACACCTTCATGTACGTGTCAGGACACTACAGATCCTCTGGTCTCTAAGGGTCTTCAAACAGCCTTGGCAACATCCCTGTGATGACAACCTAGAGTTGTCCTCACTTTGGCTTCCTTCCTAATAGCCAACCTTTACCCTCAGGACCCATTTCCCCACTTTCCCTGTCTTTAATCCCACAGGTCCCCTGATAGCTATGACCCACCTCTCACCGTATCCATCAACTACTGGGTAAGTTGCCACACGGTTTTGTTACTTATTGTCACCAAGCCAGCTTCTAGAATGGCTTCCGAATGCCTCTCCCATACTCACTATTCACCTCTGTTTATCCCAAAGGATTTCTATTCCTCGGCTGAGGCTCCTTGATGATGGAGAATCCTGCAACATCAGGTGGAGAGTGGGGCCAAGCCAATTCTATTTCTAATTCGATCTGATTCTAGGACCTCCTGCCTGTCCTCCCCGTGCCCACTGTGCCAGGCTCTGCGTCGTTTTTCTCCTTCTGACGCTTTTCTGTAATGCCCCAACAAAAGCCTCCTTTCGCTTTCCTCTCCCCACCTCGAATTCATTTATCCTTGCCTACAGAGTTATTATTTGTAAGAATAGCTAAAAATTGTTGAGCTCTTCCTGTGAGCCAGGCATTGTACTTTGCACTTTCTTTGGATTATTTCACTATTTCATTTGTTCCTCATCACAGTCTCGTGAGGAAAGTACTACTATTTCATGCCCACTTCATAGAGCGGAGAACTGAGGTTTATTTATTTATTTTTATTTTTTATTTTTTTAAATTTTTATTTATCTCAGAGAGAATGGGAGACAGAGAGCATGAGAGGGGGAGGGTCAGAGGGAGAAGCAGACTCCCCGCCGAGCAGGGAGCCCGATGCGGGACTCGATCCCGGGACTCCAGGATCATGACCTGAGCCGAAGGCAGTCGTTTAACCAACTGAGCCACCCAGGCGCCCCGAGAACTGAGGTTTAAAGGGGGGAAATAACTTGCTGGGGTTCCACAGCCAGAGAACAACAGCAATGGGCATTCCATCTGTCCGGGCTCAATCTCACAACCCTGAGATCATGACCTGAGCCGAAATCAAGAGTCGGACACTTCACTGACTGAGCCAGCCAGGCGCCCCATGGACTGGTCCCTTCTTCAGCTAACCCTGCCCTCAGGGCAGGTGACACAACGATAGGCATCAGGCAGCAAGCAGCCCCCGTGGCCCAACCTGCCCTTGGAGAAACAGCACTGAAACACACATACACACCTCACGACAAGATACCCTGCCTGCACACACTTTTCCCTCATAGCTTCCTAGAAATGTACAACCATCCACGTCACCCTCCAGCCTTGCCTGCAATTTAATGGTGCTGCTTATCAAGAACTGATGAAAAATCTGCATACAGTAAAAATTGAATCCAGACACAAGAGATTCCCTGCAAATTCTTTCCCTCCTTTTTTTTAAGACTTTTTTTTTTAACGCACTACTTTTATCTCGCCAAATGAAATCTTTGAAATCAACTGAAATATGTGAGAGTGAAAACGACATGCAGTATTATTGCCATTATCTTGATCAGCTCTGCATATGAAATAATGAGCCACATACCAGATTGGTTTTAGTTCCAGCTCAGCTGTTGAACTTCAAAATTCAGGATGTTTCCTCTCTGTAAACCTCAATTGCCACCACCAACCCCACACCTATCAGAAAGGTATGTGAAGAGCAAAGGTGACTAAATTCTGATTTTTTTCCCGCTATCGATCTTGAATTTTTAAAACAACTCCCCTCTCGATGTTCTCAGAAATTCTTGATTTAATTTATATAGAGCTTTAGAAGCTAAAGTTTTTCTATCTTATAGTTTTCCCACCAACCTGATATTATCATTGGCATAGTCTTCCTTAATAGGATCCGGTACCTAAAATGCTATTACCTGGGGATTTAGCATCGCTGCCCTTGTGTTTTCAAGGCATTCTTCTCTCATGACCTCTTATCTGAAGCACAGCTACCTGGGTGTCCAATACCACCACGTGCTTAGGTGGGGATGGGGTAGAGGGAGCTAAGCTTTGATGGTGGAGGCGGAGGGGGTGCCCAGGGAAGAGCACGTCTGGGCATTTGGGGGTGGCATGATAGAACGGGCTGGCTTAGGGGGAGGGGACAGAGTGGATGGAAGGACGCAGCCGGTCTGAGGGAAGGAGGTGGAGGGGAGCCGTGAGGTGGATCTCCCTGAGGAGGCCCTCAGCATTAGCCCTTCCCCAGAGCTCAGGGTCCTTCCTCTCCTCACCCTGGCTGGGCCAACTGAGCTTCTCCTTTTGGTTCTCTTTCTTTCCCTAGTAATCATTCCCTGCCTCTCACTCCTGGTCTGGCTGCACCAAGTCTCTCCTGTTCTTTTCCTTTCTGCCCGACTTCAGCTTCAGCCAAGCAAATGGGACCCCTTGGTCCGGGCTGCTGGCTCCAGGGCCTCGGGGCATTACTGGCTTTGGGGGCTGTGACTGAATTCCCATTTTGTTAAGGAAGGAACGGAGGTTTGCGTGTCCCTAGTGGGCTGGGGCTTGAAATCGGACTCTTGGACTGTGAACTGCCGTACATTTACTCCACGTCTGAAAGATGTGGTCAGGGGCTTGTGCCACCAAGTTGCCCTTTACCATCGAGAGCATGTGCTCTTGTGCGACGGGGGGCTTGACGTGCGAGCTGGCCATGCGCCACTGATCTGGACACGTTGGTGTGTGGAGCAAAGGGGAGGGAGCGGGAGGTAATCTCCGTACAGGCACTCGCCTGGTCCCTCCTGGGCCCCGCCCCATCGTGCTCAGAGGAATGGACAAATGAATGAAGGAGCAAAGGAATACCTGAATGGCTGAGTGAATAAATGAGTGAATGGTTGAAGAATGCTGTCTGGGAACCAAGGACTGGAGGTGGAAGCAAAGGATTGCTTGTCTGAGAAACCACACGCCAGCTCCCGCAGCTCCTGCCGCTCCTGGCCGGCTCCTGCCACCGGGGAGGCCACACTGCGGATGGCCGCTCTCGGACGCTCCGAGAGCTGGGACACGGCGCAGAGCTGTAGAGGCAAAAAAGCAGGCTGCACTGCTCTGGAGCTTAAGATAAATATTCATACTTAATACTGGTTCTAGGGTATGAATTTTTAGGCTATAATTCTTTAAAATTTATTATAGTTTTAAACTTAATTGGGTGAAAATATTTATTGGTGGGGGAGGGGATGCAATTACCCAATTATGAAAGCTAGAATGAATCCTAGGAGGGACACTAAAACTATCTTTAAGTACTGAGAGGATTTTATTACAGCAACTCTTAAAACAATAATGAATGTTATGTGGCTCCTTAGTCTTTTTTTTTTTTTTAACAATAGAAAAGGAACACAATATTCAAACAGAAAGCAGATTTGCGTTTGTGGAAGAAGAAATGAGAAGGGTCTCCATGCCAACAAATTCTCCTTGCAAACCCTTACCACCTACAATCGCTTTTTCTTTGAACATTAAGAAAAAGGGGGGGGTGTGGGCGGGGAGGGAAACTCTAGTGAGGTTACAGACAATGAAATGGAGATGTGAGAACTAGTATTAAAAATATGTTGGCATTTTCCCAAACAGGGAGTGCTGACAAGTATAATCCTATTACTAAAAGCACATCAGCCGTGGGATAAATGAAATCAAAACAGGATCTCGTCCCACCAGAGTGGCTATTTGTCCAGAAAATCTCCTTGCGTTATCAGTCTGTCCCTCCCAAAAATCGTACATAGTAGAAAACAGTGTTAAGGAGGCTTTTAAAACACATCATTGAGATTACAGCACCTTTTAAAATAAACAGCACCGAATACCAACACAGGTAAAATGTCATTGTGAGATGGGGATCCAATATTCAACGGTGTGCTTTATGGCTTTCCAGTGTGTGATAAAATCTGTTCACCAGATGTACTATTTGTCTCCTGTGTAGCATACTTGAGCATCCTGTAGGCCTGAGGCCCATTTATTTCATGTAATTGCCTTTCCTGTGCACACCTTAGGGCACCCTAATTCTCCATTTTATTTCAGGCACTGTACAGGGTACCATCTGGTAGTTTAAAACTCATCCCATTTTATTGCACCACCACAGCGGCTGTAGTCAGTTGTAGTGCAGGCTTTCGGTGGAGACAGACTTCTTACTACCAGCTATTTATTTTTGCCTGAAATAAAGTAGGCCTGAACTATCAACATGCAGGATTCACACGTAGATCATCGCTGGTCCATATGAGCTTGACAGAGGTTCCCGGGCAACCCGCAGACTCGAAGCCTTTTCGAATTGCTTCGCGCACAGCTGTTAACTTATAGAGATTCTAAATTCTTCGCCTACTTCTGCATGTAATGATATCTTTTTAGTATCTCATTTGTATTATTTCAGTTCAGATGAGCACACAAATAAATGTATTCCATCACATCTGGAAAAGTACTGCAGAGAAATTGCTTAATATACAAAGCTGCACACCTCATTACGAGGTTCGTCACTCATTTCAAACCCAACCTTACCTCTGTCCCTCATCAACATGGCTTTTGTTTCACTGTTGTGTTCATTAAATTGTTAAATCATTTTTCAAGGGAATTTGCAAGATCTTGAAAAGGCGAGTTTGGAAATAATATACTTGGCAGAAGGAAAATAAATCTCGGAACCTCGCAGCTTTTCTGCAGCAGGTCCCCAGTGAGAGCACCTTCTCTCCACTTGTGCACAAATTAGACGGGAAGTGACTTGGCTCTCTAGGAGGGTTCATCTCCCACCTCAGACCGGCCCCCCACCACTGCGCCCACACAGCTGGGCAAACCACTTTAACAACGGGTCCCTGATATGCAAATAACACACACCCAGCTGCACGTTTCCAAAGGAGCCATTGTTCACCTGCTGGGTCCTGCCTCACCGAACCCTCTTGCTGCATGTGTTATGCATTCCCCATCCCCTCTCCCTTCCCTCCCGGTCCAACAGCGAAGGTCTGTGGCTTCTGGGATGGCAAGGAAAAGGCTGCAACAGGAGGGGGCCAGAAGGGGCGGTGGGACGAGGTGAGTGATGAGTTGGCTTACCAGCCACTGCTGCCTCTTGACATGTGTTATCTCGGCGTTGCCTGGGGAGATTACCAGTCTTTGGCCTGAGATACGGAAAGACTTCCAGTGTACAATCTGCTAGCTGGCACCAGTGACCTGTGTAAACAGATAAGCCAATCAGGGGAATGGTGCTGCTCCTATAGATGCCTCAGCCCTTCCTTCTGGTGTTTGTTGACCACGGCTCTGCCAGAGCTGGGAATGGACGAATATTGGAGGGGGGAATAGGCTGGCTGGAGACCCGTGGGTGGCAGATTCTTTACGTGTTTTGCATTCGTGGCAATGACAAATGTAGCTAAATGCACCTGGTTGTAGCTGTCTGCTGTGATCTAAAGCCTGTTTGAATGAAAAGAATAACTCCCTCTGTTATTTATTGTTGGAAGCAGAGTTTACTTTGCTGTCTTTAACCTCCGCAGAAAGCAGAAATGCCAGTGTGAGAGCAAACTGATGAGTTCTAAGCAACAGAGCAAGGAGTCGTTGGTTGGTGTCTTGTAAATCAGTAAAAGAAGACCAGTGACCAAATAGATTCATATTTATTTTCCTGGAGTTTCCCTCTTCTTTGACTCTCAGGCAATCTCCTTCTATAAAAATGTTAATGCTGGTCTGAATATGAAGGGTAATTTTTTCCCCCCACAGCTCTGTCAAACATATCTTCCCAATAATTAAATGTGCATCTTTGGGCTCTAAGAGCAGTCTTGTTGAACAAAGCAACCGCAAATCCAACTAACCTTTGAAGAATGAGGGTGTCAAAGTATAAGCAGATGTTTTAATTTGCACAATGCTAGGATTTTTTGGATGCCAAATGTTCCTAAAATAGTTATTGTATCTAGACAGGAGAAGAAAGACACTCAGAAATAACCTGCAAGCCTCTCCGTCACAGCGACATTGTCTCGTTCAGCAGAAGTGATTTTGGAAGCGTTGTTTAAAAAGCCGTATGTTAATCAGCATCTAACAAGAGTGTATCATAATTCTAGGATTATTATACACGAGACGAATAAGAGAAGAGAGCGTGGCAAAATTTTCAAGTACACACACACGCAGTAAGTTAAATGCGGGCTAAGATAAAAACACTCATGCTATCCCTTGCATGTGCATTAAAAGTTTCTCAAGTGATTTAGGGGATGTGTGTTATTTCTTTAAAAAGGAGGATACATACTTTAGCCACGAAATTAGAGCATCATGTTGTCTACCCAGCTGAACTTGCACGGCTTTGGGGTAATGTTAGCACACGTTTTTCACAAGTGGATGTATGTGAGAAAGATTTATATTAGACATAAGGAAAAATGTCCTGACTTTCAGAAGAGTTGTGAGAAGTCCAAATAGTTTACCCAGAAAGGCTGTGGAATTTACCTCCTGGAGACTTTTCGCAGCAGACAGGAGACCCATATGTTTGAGTTTATTTCGGAGTAGTTTGAAATGAATAAGAATGAGCTCATCAAGAGTTTCCAGGTCTTTCTCATTCTGTCACGTGCCTGGGAAACAGGCTGGCAGACCGACTGCCCTCTACGAAGCCAGGCCTCTGTCGGGCCTGCCTCTGAATCCATCTTTTCTCAAGTCCCAGTCCCTGCTTCCCAGAAAACCCTGACTGAAAAGGTTAAGCCGAGGAGCGCTCCTGCCTTGCTGGTGAGGGCCTGGGGGAGGGGAGGGTGTAAATTGGGGCACTCCCTATGGTGGACAATGTTTCAAAATCTACCAAAATTAAAAGGATACATTCCCTGTGTCCCTGTGATTACATTTCCGGGACTTTATCTTACACATCTATTTACGCGCTTCAAAATGACCTATGAATTACTGATTTATTGCAGCAATGTTTGTAATAGCAAATAATTGGAAACAACTTAAATATCTGCCAAAAAAAGACTGATTAAATGAGTTAAGGCACATAGGTATTACAAGAAAGAGGCAGATCTATATGTCTCTGTAAAAAGGGATTTCTAAGATACTAAAGAATAAAAAAAAAAGGCATGCAGAAGATCATGTGTAATATGCTACTGTTTGTTTGAAGAAGTAGAAAATATGCTTCCCATAGCATAAAAAGTAACCTGTGAATGATTAGACCTTTTGAATTTGCATGTAATATCTATGAAAATTAAATAGCATAAGTGACTAGGAAAATAAAAAAGCTTTTTTTCCAGACCACAATCCCCCAAATAAAATAGGAGATTGATTCTGTCTTATGTCCGGTTCTCTCTTGGTCCTTCTCAGGAAGCCACTAGTCTAAGGTGGCCAACCTGTGGGGCTGGGTCTGTTTGACTCTTTTTCCCTCTTCTCCTTCCTCTAGCTGTACATTTCAAAGAGAGAGAGAGAGGAAGAAGGAGGTAGAGCCTGGTGAAGGAGTGCCAGAGAACGTGTCCTTGCTTGGCAGTTTGGTCACGGCATAAATGTGAATTGTGTGGAAGTGCCTAGGGTTGCACAGAGAATGAACTTCTGCCTAGGACTATGTGAAAAGACAAGAGGGGCCAGCGGCCAAAAGATGACCAAGCTCCATAGAGGAAATGCAGGGTCATTCTCTGGGCCCCACCAGGCACAAGGTGAGCTTGCAGCCCAGCCATTAAGGGAGGGTTCCCCTTATTAAAGCCTAGGTGGATAAGGCAACTCAGTGACATTAATCTAGGGAAGTCTCATCTAGAACTCTCTAGAAATTATTTGAAGGCACAGTTGTGGAATCACTTGAAGTAGCAAACATCTGTATTTAACACTATTGTTGGATGTAGCAGTTGAGACACAGGAGCTAACAGACGTGGGTCTCCCTCTGAGAGGTGAGAGACCCTGGCAAGTGCCTAAACTCTCTAGACTGTTTCATGATAGAGGGACGTGTGTCTATGTCCTTGAATTATTGTGAGGTTTTGTTATAATTTATTTATTTTTTAAAGATTTTATTTATTTATTTGACAGAGAGAGACACAGCGAGAGAGGGAACACAAGCAAGGGGAGTGGGAGAGGGAGAAGCAGGCTTACCGCTGAGCAGGGAGCCTGATGTGGGGCTTGATCCCAGGACTCTGGGATCATGACCTGAGCCGAAGGCAGACGCTTAACGGCTGAGCCACCCAGGCGTCCCTAGGTTTTGTTATAATTTCATCAAGACTCCACCACACCACCGAACACAGAGATGGCACCCAAGAAACAGTGGCCAATGGTATTCTCTGCTAAAATATTTGGCACCCCAGACACTTGGATTCTCTTCCAAGAAGGCTCTTCACTGACTAGGAGGAGAGAGGCCTTCATTCCATTACTGATACAAGGCAGGTAAATTAGAGATATTTTTCAACCTAATTTACAAAGTCAAGACATCAGCTCACAAAAGGCCAGAATCACCATGAAGGCAACTGTTTAGCACTTAGATATTCTATTCCCCTAACTAAAAATAATCCTATTTAAAAGAGAGGAGAGTTCAGTTCCAGGCTCCTACTCCTGAGATTTTTATTTAAAGAAGACCCTATCTTTACCCGCAGCTGAGAGGCTGAAGATTAAAAATTAGCCACTGTATAGTAGCTGAGCAGTAACAATTTTTCATAAAGGTTTTTACTACACATTTGGGATTATAATTTCAATATTATGCAAATGCATTTTATGGATCTGTAATACAGAATGTGTACTGGCATTAATGTGCATTAGCGGGCAAGTACAAAAAGGCTCCAAATGAGCCATTTTGGTGTCTGCTTTCAACATGTATTATGAATAATAAGTAAAATGTTCTGGTTTAGAACAAATAATATAAAATATGAATTCCTCTTGGTGTACATCAGTGAGACAGCCCTATGCAACTCCCAAGGAATTCTTCCATTGGACACAATTAAAAACTGGCTCTTAATCAATATATTCGTACTTATGGCTTCTCTTCTTGAACGGGATATGAAAGTAAAATGAATACATTTAATATGAAAAGGGGGTAGTTTCCCTCCGTTGATCGAAATCAGGCATTGACCACGTGAGTGAGTTAGAAAGGGCGTGATCCCTTATACGGCAAGACGGTGACCCAGGCTCCTTCTATTTTTAGAGGCTCTTGAGTATTAAAAATCGAAGAAGCATCTAAACAGGGTCATAGAACTTGGTGCATATTTTCAATTAATGAAATTAACAAATCTAATGCCTTTAACACAAGAGATTTCAGACAAGATAACTGTGTTATTCCAAAGGTACTGAAGTGATGTGCAAATAAGATTTCTTCACAGTGTGCTCCAGTCTCCACTACCGGGACCCAGCTTGAAATTTGTCTGATGTGGGTTTTTTCCAACTCTATCAGTGTGTCTTCTTGGTTATAGATTGGAGAAAATGCTCAAAAACTCATCTGAGGCTCTTCCTGAATGCAGAGGCCTGAGCCAGACTACTCTCTTAAAGCCTAAAAAAAAAGTTTTTCCTTTTTTTTTTTTTTTTTTAATATCCCCACGTTCCAGTTTTGCTTGATAGCAAACAAAGCTAGACTAAGCAATGTCAAAGTACTGAGAGTGGTGGCTGATTATTTCTAAGTAATGTGAAATTTCTCTTTTCATTGGTGTGGTTAGGATCTTGGGATCTCTTGATCTTGTTTCTTGCATGTGTGTTTAATGCCTGCCCCATTTTTTGGCAGTCTAGAGGAGGGCATGGTTACACTTGCCAGTGATTATGGGCTGGGCGTTCAGTTGAGTCAGAATAATGTAAAAGTCTTCTCTCTCAAACAGGTGTCCTTAATGTGTTTTAAAATGCTACACGTTCCATGATTTATCCTCAAAACGATAACAAAAAGATCCATGTTTTTTGAGTTCTTACTGGGTTAAGTGTTTTGTATGTGTTATCTTAATTGACCACAAAGCAATCTCCCAAAGTAGGGTTTATAATCCCCATGAAATGGCTGAAGAATCTGAAGTTTAAAAAAGGCTAAGTAATTTGTCTGAAATCACACAGCTGTACAGGAGTGTCTAATTTTACAATCCAAATTTTTGACTGCGATATAACCATGGGCCCATTATTAATATGGTGGGCAGTAGTCTTGGCTTCATTTATCATGTAAGTTACAGCAGTGCTGTTTGGTCCTTCACTCTGACACAGGCAGTGCAATTAATACTAAAGTCTGAACCAATTTCAACCAGTGATTACATCACTACATTGCGGCAGTTGGTTACTGCTTTCCGTTTTCCCCTGACATTTTCCCATTCTAGACAGAGGTCCGGGGAAGAAAAGATGGATATAGCCAAAGGTCTATACAAAAACACAATAAATATGTGCTGGACAAATAAATCAGATTTTTTAAGTTCTCTGATTAAAATTCAACAAAATCTCTAAGTACCTGCAGAGCATAAGCTGTGGTTTCTGTCCTTGAGTCCTTAACATTTCAGAAAGACCCAAATTAAAGCCTACTAGTACTGAGGCTTTCCAAGTATTAAGTCACAATCAACATTGAAAGGAATGGAATATATTGTGTCCTAATTTGAAAATAAGCTGTTGGCCACATGCAGATAAGGCTCCTACTCTAAGCGACCTTCCCAACAGGCGCCATAAAAGATGCTGAATAGTGAGAGCTGAGGTGTAGAGCAGCACTTCCTCTCGAAACGATATTCCCAGCACCATCTACAGAGTCATTTCTGTGCACTTGACCTTTGCACAATCTCACTTAATCCTAATAGCATCCTTTAAGTAAATATTATTATCTTCATTTTACAAATGAGGAAACTGAGGCTTAGGTAAAGCAAATTATCCAAGGTCACGTCGGTAAAAGTGGTTGAGTGAGGACTTAACTGAAGGTCTACTTGATTTCAGAGTGAGGGAAAGAGAAACAAAGAGAAGATAATGAGTTTGAAAGAATGAATTTCAATTTTCTGAAACCCTCTAGCAAGTCTCGCCTTCCTTGTGGCCTTTCATGTATTCTGCTCTGTTATTTCTGGGTTTCTCCTATCACTCTCCTTAACTGTAAGCTATTCTATTTGCGGGAAGAGAGCATGTGCAAACCACTTGTGTGTTCCTTGCAGGGCCTTGTGCCGTGCCAGAATACAAAGTGGATATTTAACAATGGATCATGGTTCACTACATCAAAAACTAATGATGTATTGTATGGTGACTAACATAACATAATAAAATTAAAAAAAATAAAATAAAAATAAAAACAAAGTGGATATTCAACGGGGGTTTCATTTATTTCTCATATATTTACCGAGTGTTTACTCTGTGGCCAAGTCCAGCAAAGAAGACAAGGCATGCCCTCCAGGAGCTTCCAGCCCTGGACGCTGGTTAAAGAACCAAGGCTCCCAACTGGGTGTGAAGGTGCTCTGACGGGGGGAGCTGGGCAGCCGACCCACTCAGGGCTCAGCAGAGTCTTCCCAGAGATGTTGCCTGAACCCACACTGGGAGCATCAGTGCCAAGTAAGCAGAGTGAGGAGGGCACCCAAAGCAGAGGGAATAGGGATGTGCCAAGATGAGAGAGAAGCACGTGGCCTGTTCCAAGGACGACAAGTCCCCTGGAGCGTCTGGTTCACAGACAGGGTGAAGGAGCGGGGGCAGAAGGGGATGGCAGGAGAGGCGGTGCTGGGGCTTCGGGGGTGAGGTTCAGAGGGCCCGAGCGCCCCCAGCTCAAGTGTTCCTGCTTTATCTTGACCATTCAGGGGATGAGCTTCAGCAGCGCGAAGCAAGGCAAACACATAGTTTAGAAAGATGTGGAGAACAGTCTGGCAGCAGGGGCAGGAGGGGAAACCAAGCCAGCAGGAGGGAGGGTCTGGCTTCCGGAGAAGAGAAGGCCATTTTGTATATAATTGGGAAGGATGCACACATATTTTATTAGGAATCTTAGAGCACCCCCCAAATCCGTGTTCTCTTCCGTGAATTTGCGGGAGTCACCAGGACTAAATTATTAAAGAAATCTTCACTTCGAATGTCCTTGTGTTCAGATATCCCAGCTCGCTTCTGGGAGATTTAGTTAGAGCTGCCTTGAGGCACTTCTTAACAATCTCTCTGCGGGCAGAAGTAACAGAGTAACAGGAATCGATATAAACAACCTAAGAGGAATACCTCAGAAAGAAAGAAATATGATTTTTGCTGATACACATTTTTTATTTTGAAAAATCATGAAGATCTCCATTAGGAAATCATTCTTCCCTGGCATTGTGTTGCATGCTCAACAAATAGAAGGTAAATATGCTAAAATTGGTGTCTTTTTCATGGAAACCACGTAACTATAAAGCTCTTTGTTTTCACCCAACTGCTGAAAACATTTGTGTAGGCAATTTCAGTAAACATTTGGAGAATTGGAAGTACTCTCTCCTACACATATGGTTCGTTATGAAGAGGTAATTTTTATCTATGTTCTCCTCAATTGAATATTTATAAGTCTGTTTGGCCTCAAAGGTACCTGATCTCCCCCCAAAATACAACTGACCTGTAAAGCTAAAGTGAGATTTATCAGTTACCCTTTAAAAACTCAGCGAGTTATTCTCGTTTTCTCCCTACAAATTTATTCCCAGTACAATCCTAAATTTGTCTAATTTGCTGTGTTATTGCAATTAGTCAATTCTCCCTTAGTTACACAAATAATAGCCTTATAAGTTTGAGGCTGTAAATCATTCATCCATTAAAAATGCCATTTCCTTGTGCCGCACATTCAATTCATTTAGAAGAGAAAAACCATGGCATGGAACAGAATTATGCAATGTCATGGACACATTAACATTTGGATCAAAATTTTACATTGTGTCAGCCAGTAAACAGTATAAATGGTTCCGATTTGCAATAAATAATTGTCTATTAATACTCTGGCATGCTGTAGCAAATTACAGTCTCACTCCAGTGAGCACAGCTGTAGGTAGGCGCCAGGGCCGAGGGAAACAAGTGGCACAATTGGTTTGAGTGGAAAGAGCCCGCCACGCAGGGATGCAGAGCAGCTCCCTTTTCCGGCGATGGGGAGCGCGGCTGTGGATTAAATGCTTGCCTTTGTAAATGCAGGAGGACCCAGTGGGCCCTTATTGTAGCTGGAACACGAGATGCCAGACAACAGCCCTTAGCTATAAAACCTGTAGGAAGCATGCATACGGAACCCAATGAGGGCATCTTTCCCATTGGCTGAGTGTGGGAGGGATGGTGGCATATTTTATTAACCAGAAAACCGCTCCTGTGTCTGGGACCAAACTCGGCGGGGAAATTGGCTCATGGCTGTAGCCACCACAGCACAATCGGACGTTGATTATGGAGCCACTGAGGGACTGCCCGGAAGTCAGACGCTCCCCAGCGTCTGCCTTATTAGTCTAGGTAGGACTTAGGCCCCCCTTCCCTCTCTCCTTCCAGAATCTTCCTCACTAGCCGATCGAAAACCCTGAAATTAATACCATGTTCGCTGTTGGCTTAAGGCTTTTTAGCACTGTTAAAATGCAAACAAGGTGTCTGGAAAAGCTGGAAAATAGATATATTAACATTCATTAACATCCTGGCATGCAACAGGTGAAGAGTGTAGCCAAAATTAGGGCACTGAATAGGATGAGGGGGAACTTAGGACAGGTAACCTTTAATGGGGGTGAGGGGAGAATGAAGTGTGGCCCAGAAGACAATATGGAGGCACTGGGCACTGCAGGGTGCAGGGGGCACACTCAGGGAATTAGGGAGTGAGTTTCAAGAGTGACTAATATTTGCATAGTTTATTCGTGAGGGCAGTGCTGCTATTGATCACCCCCATTTCCCAGATGAGAAAACTGAGGCCCGGAGATGTTAAGGAACATACTCATCAAGTTCTCCCAGCCAGTGACTGTTGATACTGGCGAATCAGGTATCCCTAAAAGCTCATTTATCTTAGTTCATACTTTAGCCCAAGGTTCTCCAGGAATCATAAAGCTTACTTATGTTAAGGCCATCTGGTTCAGCCAATTGAAATTGTGAGCCTTAGCAAATACCAAAGTTTTATGGAATTCTCTACAATAAAGATTCTAGACTCAAAACACTAAATTTATTCCTTTATTCCTCCTACTCTCCTATTCAGTGTCACTTAGCTCATGAAGAAAAAAATCAGTTTGCCTCCAAATATAGCATTCATTTACTATATACATTTAAAATACATAAAAGAGTTAAGGCAGCCTTACAAATCATATTTTAACAGAAGTATTGATATCTGAAAAAGCTGGTTGTCTAGAGGAATATAATTTTTCTTGATTGAGTTGGATAATATTTTCATCAAAATTACAAGAAAAATTTATCAAGCACCTATTAAGTATAGGGCACTGCCCTGGATTTTAGATGATTGCCTAATTTTGCTTTTCATGTCTGCTGAAAGCCAAGTTTAATTTGGAGCTATTTCTCAAGAAGGGGGAGCAGCTGTGACTGATTTATTTAAATACTTTAGAACATTTGAAAATCATTTTTCTAATTCACCAGAGAATTATTAAAGCCTTGCGGTTGTATATTCTCTTGAGCAGTATTAGTTTCTCCCTCGTGTTTGGACAATTGCTGTGGTCTCATAACTGTGTCTTTGCCAACAATAGCTACTTTTTCTTGCACTAATCCTCACAAAAGTCATTTTTATGACATCATTCTCCTACTCAAAACTTTCCAGTGGTTCTTCACTTTCTTCCAAACAAACTACCCAGCTTGCATTCAAGGCCTCCACCATCCGGGTACTGTCTGCTATTCAGTGCATATTTCCCATTGCTTCCTTGGGCTTCCCTCTGTGCCTGGCATACTCTCTGTCCCCAGATGCTGCACCCTCCATCCACCATACTTCCTCCCCCTCCGCCATCCCATCAGCCTGAGATGTCTCTACCATTCTCTCCGGAACTCTTCCCACACACTCCCCACATCGTCTTTGACAAGACAGCCTTCTTTGATTATCTTAGCTCCTTTCCTCTCTAGAATCCACAATTTGACACTTGTCACAGAATGATAAAAAGTTAAAACTGGCAGGGAGTAAGGCCATTTGTTACTCCTTCACACAGCTTCTCTCAGTCTTTATGGAGTGAAATTGTACTGGATTAAGGGTGACAAGATCCGATGCTGCCAATTTCTCAAGAGGTGACCTTGGGCCAGCCATGTGAGCCCTTTGAGACTCAGTTGCCCTATCTGAAAATAGGGACACCTGGCCTACCTGCTCCACAAGTTGGATTTGAACATCAAATGTGATAATGTGTAAGGAAATGATTAATGAATTCTAATGTACTAAATGTTGTTCCTGTTTTTCAGATGTCCCCATACACCGCACCGTCCTCCTGTCTTCTCCGCCCCATACACCCAGTGCTAAAGAACACTGTATTAGGGCAGAGCAGATCGGGACTTAGCAAATATTCTAATAATGATGTTCCACAACTCAAGGATATATCTCCCTGTATTTAGGAGAATTAGACAGATTGTTTATTTTATTCACTTCAGATGGCTCTTTGAGTTGTGCACATTTTAGTCACCTCCTTCTGCCATATTGTAATTGGCAAGATCTTTGGGATCCTCAGATTCTCCCCAATGCTTAGAAGCATGACCTAAATCTTTAACTGTCTATCTCCCACAGATGGTGGTCAACAAATCTTTGTGGACAAAATGAATAAATATTCATTATCTCTCAATGAGAGTGTGATAACCTTTTGGCTACTGATGCTTACACTTCCAAACTTGTTCGTCTGATTTCAACCACACTCCTCAAATACAACTTTCTTTAGTGCTCATTGCTCCAAACATCTAAATACCCACATAGGTACAGAAGCCTCAGACTGTTAATATTTTTCAAATTTACTTGCTGAATGTGTGTGTTAGACAAACTCACAAATATGATCTGTCTGATAAAGAGGCCCCCTGGTCCTCAAAATGTCCTCCTCTTTTAGTGTTGAAACAGTAATAATGATTTGCTTCATTTGTGCACTACACACCAGTGACATGAGCTAATTGCATATCTACTATGAAATAATATCTGTTATTACATGGGTAACTACACATTAACTCCATTGGAAACACTGGTAATTACACAGTATGTTATGTTAATGCACCTGTGTTATCCTCTGATTGCCATATCATTAATTCAAGCGACCTTTATAAATCTGTTTCCCACCGTCATTTTCTCATTCTGGGCCCCTTTATAACACTTTACAGACTGTTAGGAAAACAATCAATTAATCAGTTAAGCTCCACAGTGAAATCTATTTATAAAAAAGATCGGAAGTGTGCTTCTATTGCAGCTTTTGTTCTTCATCACTTCTGCTCTGTGGGACATATACAAACAACTTTAGAACTACCTTCTATTTCCTTTTGTATGAAATGTGAACCATTTTCACTTTGGAGAGAGCTGCAGCAAGTTTTTGATTTAAAAAAAAATTGAAGACCTGTCTGGTTCACAAACAAAATCATCGTTTAAAAGGGTCTAAGTTCACCCTGAAAAATGCTGACCAAGTTTTCACAATGCCAACACCCTTAACAAAGGAAGGTTCACGTTTGCTGCTGAACCCTGAGCTGACTCCCCGTCCAGTTTGCATCTGGTCATACCAAACCTGGCTTTTCTACAGTCAGCCTGGTCCTGACCATCCCCTCTCCCTGAAAACACCCCTTCCACTGCAAAGCAACCGCGGCCCAGGAGATACAATCCCCATGGCATTTTCTTAGTTAATGGCAGGGCTACAAAACAGAAAATAACAGCAGGAATCTGAAGCCAGTGCTTTTATTGGACTAACTAACGATATAAATAAAACGGTCCCTGATTGAGCTTCCGAGCATCACTGTCTCTTTATCAGGCCATAGAAAACAGATCCAGGAGGGCGATAAATATGGCACATAACAGAGTGGAATTAAATGATTAGGCCTGAATTAACACCCTGTTTCTGAGCCTCACTTAGTGTTCCATGGCCCCAACGAAACGCTGCAATTCACAAACGCTCAAGGCCCATTTAATTTTTATTTCGAGCTAGTTCAGAAGAAGGGATTACCTATAACTCCCCCCTATTCCATTGTATAACTCTTGAAGTCACAACCACTGATCCTGTCTAGATAGCTGTTAGGAAAATAGACTGTGCTATAGGAATCACAGAGTCTATCCAGCATCTTGCCTCCAAGAAGTCATGTTAATTAAAAGGGACCAAATCGTTGCCCTGGTGAAAGTGACAAGGCTGTCTTTGATGGGAAGATAACGAATTAATTAAATCGACTTGATTACCTTCCTGGATATTAGCCACAGAACTCAGCAATTATTAGTCCAATTTTTTTTTTTTTTTAACATTTTGAACTGTGACTTCGGCATGACAGAGATCCTCAGTCCTACCTGCAAAATGGAATTTAATATCACCTTAGAGGGTAGTACAGGGTGGTTCCTTTTCCTATTGTGCCGTACGCTATATGATAAGGTGAGTGAGTTCAACTTAAACCCTGTTTGAGGGAAGTTAATACTGTTCTACACATTTTCATTTCTATAGTGGTTGTAAAACAAGAAATGTAAGGATGACATTAGAAGAGGACCTGGCTATACCAGGGAAGCACTTGGAAGTTTCAGATGAAATATGCCGCAAAAATCCACATTATGTGTCTGTGACCTGAACTGATGTATGAGATCGAGGTATATTTATTTATAAGGCAAGATCCTTAAGAGTTGAGAGGTGAGGGAGCTTGCAGTTTTGAGCACTTACTAGCTATGACTTCATGCTGGGCTTTTTTCTCATTGAATCCTTACAACATCCTATCAAGTGGGTATGATCATTCCCATTTTCCAAATAAGGAAACTGAAGCTCAAAGAGTAATGATATAAATAAAATTTATTTCATCTTCTTTCATAAATAAAATACCTGCCCAAATTCACACAGAAGGTGATAAGGCTGAGATTCAGATCCATTTCTACCTGATTCCCAAGCTAGACCTTTCTATCAATACTATTGTATCACCTGGTTCAGACTCCCTGGAGTCTGACATAGACTGGAGCCCCACTGGAGCTTTGACATAGAAACTTCTCCAGTAACCAAAGAAGCCACCCATTACGTAGAAGAGGAATGAGACTGATTCAGTATAGTATCCAAAGGGTGGAAAAAGAACCAAAGGATACTGGCCATGTATGAGAACATCTTTTATAAAGTCCTAGGAGATCCAGACGTTCAACCAATTGAGGAGCTCTCCTGTAGACAAATCTGCCTATCCAAGATTGCTTCAGAGCACCATGAGTCCTGACTGAAATATAGCAGGAAGCTTCTTCCACATTCTTAAGAATATGAGGTCTGACCATACCCCAGTTTTCCCTAATCATCAGCTCAATATAGCATGAAGTTGTGTACAAGACAATTAGAAAGGGACACCTCTTAGATCAAGCCTGCTCCCCTTTAATACTTTTTGACAACAAAATTACATAATCCTAACTCAAATTTATGCTTGAGTACCTTCGATGAAATGCACACTAACATACACATAATTCTCTCTTAAAGCAATCTTATTTAACAGGCCCGGCCACTGAGGACTAAACTGGGGAGAAGTCACAAAATAAAAACCATTTTTTTAAGGATGATCACTAGTAAGTTTACTGGTGATAGATTTACTGCAGCTTAAGAGTGTTGAGTTGTGTCTATCTGTTGAATTATGTCTGGGCACTCAGTAGGTAGGAAAGTGTCTAATTTCATGTTCTATACAATATCCTTGTAATTTTTAGTACCCAATAAATTAAATAAAATGCTTCTGACACTCAGTTAATGTTACATGGTAATAATTACATCTATTCCTTTGTAAGTGATAAATTCCCTGAAACTTCATGTTTTGAGAAAAGACCTTTGTTTACCAAAAAGAGATATTAATATGATTTCAGCAAGTTGAATTTGAATTAATAAGTTTTCATTCCTTGGCCAGCAGTTCTTAAGCAAAGGTCTAGGTTGTAATTGCTCACATGTGAGTCTCAGCTTTTGTGATTGTTCTTGGCTATGGTTTTTAGGAGTAACAACAAGGGCCTTGATATCTTCTGGCCTAGACTTAGACACAATCCCAGGCTTGCCTTTGACCTTCACTTTCCAGTATTAGTTTAAGTGAAGTGAAATCTATCTCTTCTGTGTCAGCAATAAAAGACAGACTAAGTCTTTGAACGTGACTTCTAGTCTACTTGACTCCACGGCAAACCATGGCTTCAAATAGCTTGTTTGGTAGATAGGACCAACTTGAGCATTTTCCCTGCCAATTTGCTTATTTAAGTAGTTGTTTTTGCATTTTGAAGACATAACTTCAGTTTAAAAAATCCACATAAAGATGGATAAGACTAGGAACAAAATAATGGACTTTACCAGAGTTTTCATTTTCAATTAGCTACAGCGGCAGTGTGTAACGTAATCATAGAGAATGCTTCCTTTAAAATTGTGAAGTGTCTGCTTTTATGAGTGAAATGGCCGGCCATGGGAGAGAGAATAGTGTCACCATTTTTAAGTTGGCTTTTCTGTGACTTAGTTTCTTCGGCTAATGTGAAGATTGTAACACCTTATGGGATTGTTGTGGAAATCAGAGGACATAAAAGGTGTGACTTGTACTCTAAAAAGCCATAAAGTGGTATGAAGTATGAGGTATTACTGTTAATAATTCTCAGTAAAGACTGGCTGGGACTTTAGGTTCTTATCCTTGCTGTGCCACTTTTTATTACCCATTGATTAAAACCCTGCCCCTCTGGCCTTATTTCAGACCTTGTAAACTTGGGCTTCCTCACAACACTCAATCACTGATCACATAAAGTTTGAATCCACAGTGCCAAACCACAGAGCCACTTATAGAATGATCCTGTCTGATCCACCTTGGTCTCTTCAACACCCTGCTCTTGGTCTAAACCCTTTCATTTGCATTTGACAATATCTTTTTCTTTGGACCAGGAATTTGCAGAGGTGAAACTGTCCAGGAAATTGCTCAGCTCTATTTTCTGATTTGACATTAGAGAAGCTATCCTCTGAGGTGAACATGGAAACTCACTGCACTCAGGTAAGTCTCAGCTCAGTGTCCCTCTTTATTACATGGGAATTATCATTGGTGTGATTTGAAACCTTTCTGTTTACCTACGGCGTTTATTTACCTGTGTATCATCCATCTCTCGCTTCTGGTATGTCTGTTCCAGAAGAGAAGGGGCAGGGCATGTCTTCTTTACCACGGTCTCCTGGGCCTACGGTACTTCCTGGAACCTAGGAGAAGCCCGACAAATTGTTGAATGACCAGATGAATTGCTGTAAATAGTGAAGGTCACATTTGCAATCTCTAAAGCATATAGGTCCAAATACCATTTTTCCTTCCCCAAATGAAAACTTAACACTTTTCTAATCTCTCACAATAAAAATTTCTCTAGCTAGGTCCTTAGCAATATTAATTCCTTAACTCACATCACTGTTTTTCTCAGGGCCCAAGGCTAGGCCAACCATGATTGAGGTTTTCAAAAAAATATATTTTTAATATAATTTTAAAATATACTCACTAGGGGAAGGCTCACAAGATTCAGCCTCAGCCACAATCTGGACTATGGGCTGCCAAGTGCTGCATAAATAAATCATCAAGTCCTTTTGGCATCCTGTGGGCCAGAAGGGATATCTTCTTCAGTAGATTTAAAGAGACATAGTTCTGAAAGAAAGGGGAGCAAAGTGAGTGATTAGATATGTACTCTCGTATTATTCTTCTGGAGTTTGGACAAGTCCCTTAGAGCGGTGACAGTCCATTTTACCAAGAGCAGGGTATTTTTTTTTTTCTCTTTAATTGGAACCTACTGTAAAGTTGAAAGAATCCATTCCAATATGCACAATAAATGCCCCCTACCTACTTGGCATCTCTCGGTACACTGGAAAAGGAAAATGCAACCCAGCAGGCAGAAGAGCGGGTTACAGGGACAGCTTGTGACCATGTAGATGAAGCACAGATTCAGAAAAGTCAAAAGGAGGGCAAGAAAGAGAAACGAGGAGGAGAGTGGAGGGTGGACGTAGCAGTCGGGAGGGGCTGCTTGTGCATAGAGTCCGAAAGCAATGGCTCAGCGTGGGTGTCTAGACTAGAGCTCAGTTGTGCATCTCTCTCTCTGTCTCTCGCATACACACACACACACACACACACACACACACACACACACACACAGTGACCAGCTGCTTCCCTGCTTTAGTCTCCCTGGCTAATCCAATCCAGGTTGTTCAACTGCTTAATGGCCTTCGGAAACTTGCCAGAATGAAGAACGCTGGATCAAAAAGATGTGATGTATCCATTTCCTGTGGATTCAGAAGCCAGGCCCGGAATCGGAATCCTTCCCCTGACCTCAAAAAAGGAAAAGAAAAAGCAGCTCTGAGGTTTACAGAAAGCTCTTTTATAAATAACACTGTTCATCAAAAGATCTGTGTAACAGTCAGGGCCAGTAGGGGAAAATTGCAGGGTCTTTTCAGAAGAGTTGATTAAAATTAATTAAAATATGATGCCATTGATGTGAGAACGTATAACCCAAGTCATTCGGAGGATGCCCTCAGGACCTGATGTATGGCGTGCCTGTGGGAACACGCATTCAGACCCAGAAATATCAGGCAAGCCCTCTTGTACCCCCCATATTTGAGCACACGCACACACAGCAATCCTTCTTTTGAAAAACACCTCTTTTTCCCAGACTTGTCTTATATGTAACCATGACCAAAAATTAAAAATTGTATACAGTTCCTTTTGTGCTTTGTATTTACTAGAATCCAGGCCAGTTTGGTTTTCATTCTTGGGAAGAGATTTGCGATCTGACTACTATCTGTATCTGTCTTAGTGGGTAGTTGATAGACTGTCCTTGGATTATTAACCAGTTAGTTTCTCCCAGAAAAGAGGTCATTAGCTTCTAACATCACTCAGGTTGTCAGGACATGCAGGTACCAGATCCTCTCATTCTGGTTTATCTTTAATTTAATCTCTAGATTTTTCAGCTCCAGCTGCCGTCTGGCTTCTACTTAATAACATATTTTTATCTGGTGGTGGTGGGAGGGGGTGGTTTTTTTTTTTTTTTTTTTTTTTTACAACTCAATAACCGATACAAGGATGACAGAACTGACAAATTCTGCATTAATGGATTTCCTTCCTGCATCTAGACTCCGAGCTGCCAAAAGCCAGAAAGGGTAAAGTAGATTCCAGGCAGTCACAGGTTAAGAATCATTTGCATAAATTAGCAAGTTTTGCAAATGAATTCATCTAGTGAGAAGTAAGACACGGGACACTGCATTTTAATAATTGACATTCCACATGAAATGCAATGTTCTTGAGGAGGAAATTGAGCTCCAGGTTGCTATTAGAACCAGCGGAGCAGCACGGGGGGAAGAAATGCCATCCCCCATTATGTGAGTTACTGCTCCTGCATAACAACGACCACGTTCAGATGGGCTTCTTTTCATAAGGGCGCTAGCCGTGTGCTCCCGCTCCCCGACAGGCAGAATCAGAGGGATCTGCTCATCAGCAGTACTGAGCAGGAAATGAAAATAAAAGAGTTCTTCACATGTAGCCAGTCATTCTTACATTCTCTTTCTAAAGTCATCTTTCATTTTCTGTTTGATTTGGCAGCAGCTCTCCCCTCCCTCTTCCTTTCCGATTTTATGAAACACTTAGGAGATTATTTAAAATATACAGAGTGTGAGGGAAAAATGTTCAATTATCCAATTTGGAGGTTGTCTTTCAGAATGTCGGTTAAATCACAAATAAAGATAGGGGGGCCGTGTTGTTGCCTCCTGATTTGGTTAAGAACGTGCCACGGGGCAAGTGCGGGTGAGGGTGCCCGATGGATGCCTCTGCTGAGGGGGTGGCCCGTCCATCAAAGTCAGGGTGTCCAGAATGTGGGCAGTACAAACCGCTCACAGATGCAGTCCCAGAGCTGGAAACAAGTCCCCCCGTAACAGTGTTTCCTGGCATAATTTATAATTACCATAAAATGAGTTAAATCACTCACTCGATAGACTTTTTTCCAAGTTCATGTAGAGTAAGTGTGTCATATCAATTAATTCTCAATGAACTGCAGCAGCCAATAAACTTTCTCCCAGACACTGGTAATAATCCAAGATATTGATGGGAGAGGTATCATCATTAATATGCGTATAAGCCTCAAATCATGTACAGAGAACAGGCACATACAGTTCCTTCCATGGAAGGGGGGGGGACATGATTCTTGCTAGCTGTCTGTTGTTCTTTCCAATTTGTTAAGCTTTCTGTTTGCTCTGCTCTCACTTTTTACACTGATAACCTTTCATTTTGCCTACACGACTGAATTCCCCTAGTGTAGCTGTCTGTTTTTGCAGGATGTCTAATCTGAAAAAGTTAATACACACGAACAAATTGAACAGATTGAAATAAAAGGGATGTATTATATTACCCATATAATTGAGACATTTTCAATGGCTCTTCTGCATGTTCCCAACCACAAATAATTGACATAGACAAAAATTAATACAACCAGATCTTTGGTCTATATAATTCAAATAGTCATCTTAACTGATATTCGGGGGAGTCTTTTTGTAACTGAATTAACCAGTTGATTCTGGTACGATGTAGACAAAACCCCAAAGCCCTACATTTCTTTGTTGATACTATGTGACTATAGAACAAAGGAACCAAGGGCCGTTGGATTTGTCACTCCCAAGCTTGTGTTAAATGGTACTTCACCGATTCACCCAGGTTTTCTTAAACAATAACACCTGTTAACCAGAAATGTTTGATTTTATAGGCATTTTTTTTTTCCTAGGGAATATTAGTTTGGTCCTCAGATTAAATATGTTTGGTAGTTGGAGAGGGCAGTCTTTTGTCTATGTCTCCATCTGCATGCTTGTGGCAACATCAAAGAAGGAATCCTGACGAGCCTGTTGGTATGTGTAATGAGTTGCCGTGGCTCTTCTCCCAATAAAGGGTGTGTTCAGACTCTGCTTATTTATAGACCAATAAAAAGAAATTTCCACTGTTCTCTTCAGCAGGCTGAGGATAAATAGCTCTTCCGTTTCTAACATTTAATGGTCACAGACACAAAAGCAACTGCTCTGAATATTAAGCCAACATGCGTATTCCCCCCCCCCCCCCCCCCGTGAAGGGGAGAAATCCTTGAATATGAAACAATGGAAGATTCAGATATAATCTGTCCCATTTTAGAACTGTTTTATTGCAACTTGTTTTCCTTAACAAAGGGCACTCTAGGCTTGATTTGGTTACTGGATGGAGCATCAGCTCACGTGCTGTGACCATTTTCTCTGTGACCTGAGAGCTTCGGGCTCCATGGGATGGACTGTCTCTCGCGAAGGCAGTGTGGCCTGCCGTAGCGCCCACTGCCCTCTGACGAGGTGGCTGCTGCTGGCTTGAGCTGTTCTTCAGGGGCACGTGTGCAGCCAATGCTTTCTCTTTGCCCATTCTAGAGCAAGGAACAGCCTAAATTACCTCTAATTCTTGATTCTGTGATGAAGTAGCCATCTGGTCTGTTAGCACAGTGACAATGATATAGGAGCGAACACTCTATACTTGGTCTACTGCACAGAAAAGGACAATAGGACATATTTTAAAATGTCAGGATCCATCAGAAACATGTTCAGGAAAGTTTGCATTTATGAAAATAGATAGTATTGAAGATACATCATGATGCAAATCTAATTATGGCTGCTGGGCAGCTGAATTAAATTAAGAGTAAATCTGAATCATCCCAATTAAAAATGTGTTACTCCCTTTTTTTTGCTGCAAAAAGAAGATGCTTTACCACACTTTGGGGAAGTTGTGTCATGAAGGCTGTTGACCTGCCTACTCCTCTCCTGACACACGCACGTAGACCTCAGGCTCCATATATGATGAGTTTGGCAATTTCCAGTTAGTTATTATTGAAAATTGTCTTCACCACTAAATCTTTGATAAGGTGTATATATTCCTGGCGTGGGAGCTATTGAAAATCACATGTGTGTGAGCATGAGGTGTATCGACAGAGCGGTAAGAGGTTTATTTTTCTAATGGCCTCCCATTTAATTTTTTTATCTCCCATTCATTCATTCAGCAAACATTGATTCAGTACTTTTCATGTATCAAGCAAGGATAAGGTGACTCATTGAAATTTGGGGGAGGAGAACAATAATATATTTTGATAGTCCTAATGTGGTTGATGAACATTACTTTAGTAAGAGAGATCAGCAACCACACGGTGATTGACTATGAACAACCAGAGTCAGTGTCTGCATCATTGTTGTGGGAAGCCAGTCAGATGAGTGTCAGGGCTGCAAGATCTTGAGTGGGACAGATGAGAGGCTGGCTGAGGGCAGGTAAGAGACCTGCTCCCTGGGCGGGTGTTGTAGGTGCTAACTCCAGCTTGTTCATGCTGGTAGAGGTACAGAGTTCAGAAGATCTGGGGAACTCAGCTATGAGTGAAGCAGTCAGAACCAGGAGGTCCAACCCAATGGGCAGAACACTGCATCAAGATCTGAGTAATAAAGACAGCCTCCAAGTCTTAGTGGAGGACAACTTGAATAAAAATTGAGTCTTTATTATCTTAATTTCTAATAGATACATGACACTAATCAAATTATCTCAGCACTCTTTCTGGGTAGAGTCCAGATATTGGGCAATAGTCATTACTTTTCTTTCTGAAGGAGTAAGGAATTCACATACTCAAAGAATAATTATTGAGTATCTATCTGTTTGTTGTGTGCCCCAAATAGCTCCACTTCACCACGCACAGACCCATCGCATTACCTTCTCCACATTCAGCCAGCTCTGCTCTCTCTCAGCGGCTATGACCCCATCACTATCCAGTCTCTTAGGCCTGCAACCTGGAAGTCATCGTGATTCACTTGTAACTCTCCCACCCCACCATCAATACCAAGTCCTACAGAGCCCATTGCCAAATACTGGAGCTCTATCCTCATCACCACCATAATTCCCCCAAATCATTGTCTCTAGACTGCAACAGCTTCCCAGCTGATGCTTCACAGATGAAAATTTATCATGTGTTGTCATGATTATGAATCCCACCGTGACTCTACATTGACTCTGGCAGTGAATCTATGATTCAGCCACTGTCCATTTCCCCAGCCTCATCTTTCCACATCACAGCCGTGCTCAACAACTTGAATCCTGTCTTTGTCTCTGAGTGTAGCCTTCCACTGGGGTCTTCTCGCTTCCTTCATCTCAATCGCCATCTAGATTAACAAGATTTTCTACTTCCTTTCTTTAAAAGTTGGTCCAAAGGATAAACCAAGCCCTTGGTTCCCCCAAGAATTCTGGGACTGACTTCTCCAAGTGCTGAGGTAGTGAGCAAGGTCCCAGGGCCTAGGCCAATCTTCTCACTCACTCTTATGTTCTTATTCTAAAAGGTCAGTATGCACTAATAGTCCCCTACCTAAGAACCTTACCCCCCAGCCCCCAGTCTGCTTATTGTCATGCTTCCTCCCAACACACAGCAGATGGTGTCCTGATAGTCTCACCAATTTTGAGAGGAACATTACCACTCTACTGCCTTTCTGAGCAATGCCTCTCAATCTTGGTTTCCCTTTGAAGAAAAGAGATTTACTTTTTTTCTTTTTTTTTTTCAGAAGATTGTTAGGATTCTGATGTCTGGCCCCATGAATAGCCTCTTATTTCAGTGAAACCCTACTTCCTGCCTACGTACGGTATGTCTTTGACCCTTATCACTCAAACAATAAAACAATGCCTTTATCAAAAAATATTTTAATATCCATACAAGAATCACTTATAAAAAACAAAGGAGGAGTTATTTGATGAAACAAAGTTATATTCTGTTTTTATGTGTATAATTATAAACATGGATGTTATGTATTCACTCAAACATGTCCCATACACAAGACCTTACTTAAAAACAGTGACATTGTTAGAACCTACATTTTCACAGAAACAGATGCAAGAAAAGTTTGCTGCACATTCCCTGAATCAGAGGCATGTGCTGTTCACTGCATATCCATGTGCCCCCATGTGCCCAATGGGCCATGAACAAGAGTCACTCCTGGGTTGAAGCATTCAAGAGTCCATGTGCAACTTTCTGACTTTCTTTTCTCCTGCCATGATGCAAAGAAGAGTATGCATTGAGATGGTGGAGCTAGAAGGTACAAATAGCTTGCATCTCTGTCAGAGCATGGAGAACAGCTAGTCTGAAGAGTTAGCTGACTCACACTGGGACTTAGCATGAATAAGAAATAAGCCTTTATTGTGCTAAGTAACTGAGACTCTAGGGTTATATTTTTATTACATCAGAGCCACTCCATTATTTTATTCAAGTTGTCCTCCACAACATCAGACACTCCATTATCTCAGATTCCAACACACACGGAATATGAAAAGATATTTTAAAATTGATTGAGGTATTGACATAGGGAATCATGCCAATTAATGTCAGTTTTTATAAAGATTCAGTTCATCTTATCTGAATATGCTGAAGACATGGAGAACAGTGATAACTAGCCTGAGAGCATTCAGTGCTGGCATGTTATCTAAGTTAATGTAAACTTTTATCACCGAAACTTAGACAAGTTAAGAAGTCGGACTCACACCAAAAACACATGCATTGCAACAAATCATTTTGAGGACTCAGTAGAAGCTTTAAATATTGGTTATGTAAAATGAAACCTTTTATATCTAAATCTGATTTAGGCTCAGCAGTTCAAAGAAGATTTAAGGCACAGTTTGTTCAATGGAACTGTTTGAGACGCAGACCTATTCAGTTTTGGAAAATGAATTCCATATTGAAGAGACTGTTTTGCCTCCCATGGTGGGAATATATATGAATATGGATAGATAATCCATATTTAGCCAGTCATATCAAATTTTGGCCTTTGGAAAGATGTTGAACTTGGACATCTTCTCCTTGCTGCCCACTTGTTAATTGTTTATGATTTACCTGCCTCCCCTCTATCAGTTTAAAATATTGGGCCAACAAGCCAGAAATAGTTACAGTTTCAAGAATGTTTCTTGGTCTTCTGTTTTTTACCAGGATAAACTTTCAAAAATATTTTTAAAAAATTATGTAGTTGTGTATTGGGGAGGTAGAATGAAGTTGGGGTGGGAAAAGAAGAGGGATTGCATCCGAAAATCTAAGCTAAGAATTGTGATTGACATTAAACATTGAATTTGGCTCTGAGTTTCCTAGTAGTCAAAGCAAGAGGGCAGCCTAAAAAGTTTTATAGCTTTGTTTCAGTTTTGACAAAAACAATGCTAACGCAAGGGTTACTGGTTGGCTATTTAGATCATTAAAAAATTATTCTGATGGTCTGATTTCCAGCAGCACTTGATCCTGCCTAACCAGAGGAATTCTCTACAAAGGTTATCTCCGTGAAACTAATTTACCAGTTGAATGAAATTATTTCATACTATAAATTCTCTTTGAATGCTGAAGTGAGGAAATTATATCTGAGAAGTAGAGAAACAAGTTTAGCAGGATAGGGACCCACCATTTTCAATGATTTTTAAAGACTTTTCTCCTAGAGTCAATTATCATTTGCCTTAGTGTGGATGGTCGTTAGCAGATCCCATCTAGAGAGAGTTCTGGGGGAGTCTACAAAATGTGTAACAATCATTGCAGTACTGGGGGAAAATAGCTCACTGATGTTAAAGAAAATGTTCCCCTATGTGAGCAATTACATCCTGAAGTCTTTATTGACCAAGTTGTCCTGCTGCAATCTGTTCCAGTATATTTTTCATAAAAAGAGTTGTTCCAAAGAGATAACATTTCTTTGTGATGTCCTCTGAAGCCATCTTATCTTTCTAACTTTGCTGGCTTTTGTGGCCTTTATGATATGTTTGCAAATCCAAAAGGGGATGCCAAGTTACCCAATCACCAAACCCAGAGAAGGCAGGGTCTATTCCAATACCATGGTTCCTTGTATGTGATTAATGGTGAAGCCCAGCCCAAGAGACAGGTGTTGGATCCCAGAAGGTCACCTATGAAGTGGGGTCCTTGTTCCATCCTAGACTAGAGACGTTTGTTTTACTGCTGCTACTGCAGTTGGCTGCTGCTACAGAAAACTCTCAGCTCTGACCTGCCACTGCACCCATGGCCTCTGAAGTCCAGGAAGGCAGACAGTCTCGGAGTTTGCTTTGATACCAGTACTCACTTTATTAGCACCCCATAGAGACTGTTTGCAGTGAGAAGCTAATCAGCAGTACAACTCTTGACCCCGGGGCTTAGAGAACAGGGTGTAGAGGCTCTTTCTGAGCAAACTGGCTGTGTGAGTCTGTGTGATTAACTCCTGCCTCAGTTCCTCTAGGAAGAAGGGATCTGCCTGGTATAGGTATTGTGATATTCACAATGGATGCTACTCTTCCTAGAGCTCACCTGGGGGAGGATGGTGGTATGGAGGGCATAGGAAATGTAGGTGAGTCTTAGGTCCTGTTCCTGGGGAAAGAGACTCAGACAACACATCACATAGAGAGGGCTCACTGGTGAGTGCTCTTAGGAGAGATGCCTATAAAGGATTGGACGGAAGGGCAAGTTACATTGTGATAAGGTTGTTGTAATAGGAGTCTCGGGTGATTTTACAGGGAAGTCTGGAACTGTGATGGCCTTTCAGAGATGCCCCCAAATTGGAGCAAGGTGCTGGGCTTTGTACCCACTAATAGTTTAGGCATTAGATGTGGTCTACCCCTGAGGAAGCAGCTAAGCTTGAGCAAGGCGGCTTCCTTTGGTCAAGGGCAATTTCTGAGGAGGGTCTCAACCATGAGCTGCCAGCAAATGACACTTCTGGAAGCTGGGGGGGGGGAATGACCTTGACCTTTTTTGGATGTTGGTCCCAAAGGAGGAATCTGGGTGGCACACCACAACATTATTATACCCAACTAGCTGACTTTCTATCCCAATAGCTTCATATAGACAAGTAGCTTCAGAAATATGAAGGAATGATACATGTAAGGGGTGGTGGTAGCAGATAACCACTTGAATCTTGATCCATACTGTTACAAGGATACATATACAGTAAAGGGCTATTTGGTAAATAAACAGTAAGCCCGTACTTTTATTAGAGGAATGAGTGAAATGATTCCATGATTCTCAATAGCTATTAGAGAAATTTTCCTTAAAGCGGTAGTGGTAAGTAGGCAGGGATAGTTCTTGCTTACATGACCTAGTAATAATCAAGCCATCCAAGGTTCACACATGAGAATCTTTCCAGCATGGAGGGGAGCCCTATATTGGTTATCTTTCAGACCACGCTTGACCTTCGAGGTCTCTGGAAAACACACTATCACCCCACGATCATCCGGTCCCCAGACATAGCTTCAGCACTTGGGCATTCAGAAGCCGACCTGATTCAAACCTCCCATGTCAAGAGACACTATACGAATATAGCCCGTGGAGCCCTTAACGGTTAACAGTTTCAACCTGCGTAACTTCTCAAGGTCATTTCAAGTCCTATATGATATTTAAATAAATACATATACATATACATTATCAGAAATTCAGACAATACAGAATGATGAAATGAAGAATTAAAAATTAACTTTAATCCCACCGTGGCTGACATAATGGTATACATTTTATCCTTCTAGTCTTTTTTTCCTATTCATATGCAAGTACTATTCTAAAAAATGATTTTACCTTGGAGGCATAGAGCTTTGTATTCAAATCCCAGTTCTACCACTTACTCATGGTGTGACCTCAAGTAGTTTACTCTTGATTTTTTGGTTCATGTATAATATGGGAATAATTACGGTCACCTCATGGGATTTTATTAGGTTTTAAAACAAGGTGATACGTATAAACCATATAGTCCATCACCTGGTACAAAACAAGCATTCAATAAATGTCATATCTTTACTTCCCCACCCGAGGAGCTAAATTGGAAAAAACCACAAAGGATTCAACTTTGAGAACTGAGTGATCTGAGAAAAGCCTCCTTAAAAAGATCTCAAGCGGGGCGCCTGGGTGGCTCAGTTGGTTGGGCGACTGCCTTCGGCTCAGGTCATGATCCTGGAGTCCCTGGATCGAGTCCCGCATCGGGCTCCCTGCTCGGCAGGGGGTCTGCTTCTCTCTCTGACCCTCCTCTCTCTCATGCTCTCTCTCTCAATAAATAAATAAAAATCTTTAAAAAAAAAAAAAAAAAGATCTCAAGCTTCATTGCTTAAATTAATTCCAAACTTTTTCAAGCTATTAAGAGGCAATGCACAATTTGATTCAGATATGTAACATGAGACTATGTAATTAAACATATATATCCTGAAATTAATTTTACATTCATTTTTATAATACAGTACACTTATATAGAATAACACATGGCTCTTGATTAAACAGCAGACTGCCATTCAGTCAAACAGCTCAAGATAGATCATAAAACATGAAAATGCAGCATCAGCACCAAAATATGGTTATGGGATTTTAATATTCACTTCCATACTCTTACCTAGGTAGCATAAAAATGGATGTTTCAGAGAGAAAACGTTAAGAAAATGTTAAGCATTAAGTATATCACCTTTCTGCTTAAATGCTATTGGGTCATCTAGATTTATTGTAAATAAGACCAGAGGAATTTAGAGATTTGTCTTTCAAAGTAAAGTTAATTAGGACCAGTATAATTTTGGTTTAAAATTTTCAATTACAGAAATAAAAAACTTTTAAAGGCATTTGAATTTATTATTTTCTGTATTTCTTATTTTATTTTCAAAATAAAATCTACTGAACTGTGCACATATTATAATGGAAATATTTTTGAAATCTCTCAACTCTGAATAATTCAAACTCTTGCACAGTTGGGGGACTTGGGAAAAGGATAAATGAAATACACAGATGATTCCTTAAAGTCTGGTTTCATTCTTTAATGTGATTTTCTTCCCTTCTACAAACCTTTATCTGAGCAATAAAAAAAGACAGTCAAATTGACCATTTGAGTTTCATTTTCCTCACCTTCCCATGTTGGAAGATCTTTCAGGTAGGGAAAACACTATGCTCGACTAAAGCTCATCCACTCATTATTCCTTACAGTAAAGTCATTTTCCCTTAATCCGATCATGCCCAAATAAGACCTACCTAAAATACCACATAATTCTAAATGTAAACTTTTTATTTAAGTACACCATGTTGAGAGAGAATCCTCCAGCGGTCTCTCACGTTTCTGCATGCCTTGTGAGCAGAGACGCACTGATAGCTTTTGTTCCCGACTATCTTTTCAAGGATGATTGTATAGAGAACAGCCTTGGAAGATAGTGTCTCCCTCCCAAGCAGAGGATAAGTTTGTTTACTACCTAGTGTAACAAAGATATCGTCTCCCAACCATGGAGGTGGGGCAGATTGGCTTGTATCCCATTACGAATGATTTCAGTTTTCTAAGCTTGGGGATCCTCAGTTGACACAAAGCACTGCATATACAGCATCCATCTGAGCCTCCCCTGTGCAACTCTGAGGAGGGGGAGCAAGGGCAAGGAGAGCAAACATACCGCTCACGCTGCTTGCTAGGCTCTGAGTAACCAATTCCTTTGTCTCTGACCCAGGAGTATCATGTCTTCTGCCAGCATGTATAAAACTGTGTCAGTATTGCAAGCAGAGTCTGTATCAGACAATTTAAAAAATGTCATGTATCATGACATACAATACTTTCAAAAGCGACACAAATCCTGAGTATAAGGATAGGTTAGGTGAGTTTTAATGAGGTGAACATATATAAGCAAAACCCAAAAAACAATGTAACCAGAATCCCAGGATTCCCTTCACATTCCCTACCAGTCACAAACCCCCTGCACAAGGTGACCAACCACTATCCGGATTTCTCACACCATAGCTTAGTTTTGCCTTTCTTGAACTTTATGTGAATGAAATCATACAGTGTGTATTCTTTTGTATGGTTTATTTTGCTCAACACTATTTGTGGAATTCTTTCATGTTGTTGAATATAGTTTTAGTTTCTTCATTCTCATTACTGAAAGGTATTCCATATGCGAATATACCACATTTTCTGAATTGCATATCTTCTGAACGCCCACAATCCTTTATTAGTAACTTTCCTGTTCAACTAGTTACTTTTTACTTTGGTTTTTTTTTTTAAATTCTTATGTATGTATGTACGTATTTGAGAGAGAGAGAGAGAGATAGCGAGAGAGAGCCCGAGCTAGGAGGAGAGGGAGAATAGACTCCCCGTGAGCAGGGAACCCTACTCAGGGCTTGATCCCAGGACCCCGGGATCATGACCTGAGCTGAAAGGAGACGCTTAACTGACTGAGCCACCCAGGCACTCCTTTACTTTGTATTTTAGTTATTAAAGTACGTGTTATTTCCTATGCTAGACTTTTCATCCCTTGAAAACTTAAGCCTCAAGAGAACCTGAGCAGTATATTAATTAATTAACTTATTAATTCATCATTCAATTATTCTACAAATATTCAAAGAGAGCCACTTATGTTTACAGTATGATGGATGCCAGCATTGTGTTCATCCATAAAACAAGTACTAGAAAACATTTGGTGAATGATTGAGTAGTTAATAAGCAGGAAGCAAAGGGAAAGAAGGACACAAGAAAATGGCTGAGGAAATTGACCAGAGAAAATGTGTCTTGACTAATGTAGAGTTGATTGTGTTTCATGAGGAATGAGACTAGTTTTTAACCAAGATTCAAGGACTAATATGGCAAACTGCCTTGTAAAATCTTCACAAGATTGTCTTCTAGGCATTTTTCAAACTTCACAAAAGTAAACTTGTAACTTACACATCCCCAAATTTGCTCCTCCACAAATCTTTGCCATCTCATTAAAATGCACCTCAATCCATTCAGTTGCATCCAGCATCATTTTCTCTTTCCCTTATTCCCCACATCAAGTGCAGTAAACCCTGTAGACTCCATCTCTAGAGCACATCCCAAATCTGTACATGGTCCATCTCCACCACCATCAGTCTAGTCCTGAGAGTTTCCTTGCTTCTCCTCTACCCCTGCCACAGAGCAACCACAGATAGCTTCTGAAACATAAATCAGATCATGTTATGTCCTCACTTAAAACCCTCTGATGGGGGGGGCAGTGCCTGGGTGGCTCAGTCATTAAGCGTCTGCCTTCAGCTCAATCCCAGGGTCCTGGGATTGAGCCCCCCGTGGGGCTCCCTGCTCAGCAGGAAGCCTGCTTCTCCCTCTCCCTCTGCCCCTGCTTGTGTTCCCTCTCTCGCTGTTTCTCTCTCTGTCAAATAAATAAAATCTTTTAAAAAAAAACACCCTCTGATAGTATCTCATTGCTCTCACAACAAAGTCTAAATTCTTTACTCCAGTTTTTTTTAATTTAATTTTAATTTTTATTTTTTCATTATGTTATCTTAATCACCGTACATTACATCATTAGTTTTTGATGTAGTGTTCCATGATTCATTGTTTGCATATAACACCCAGTGCTCCATGCAGAATGTGCCCTCTTTAATACCCATCACCGGGCTAACACATCTCCCCACCCCCTCCCGTCTAGAGCCCTCAGTTTGTTTCTCAGAGTCCATAGTCGCTCATGGTTCATCTTCCCCTCCGATTTCCCCCCCCCTTCATTTTTCCCTTCCTTCTATCTTCTTTTTTAACATATAATGTATTATTTGTTTCAGAGGTATAGGTCTGTGATTCAGCAGTCTTACACAATTCACAGTGCTCACCATAGCACATACCCTCCCCAGTGTCTATCACCCAGCCACCTCATTCCTCCCACCCCCCACCATTCCAGCAACTCTCAGTTTGTTTCCTAAGATTAAGAATTCCTCATATCAGTGAGGTCATAGGGTACGTGTCTTCATCTGATTGACTTATTTCGCTCAGCATAATACCCTCCAGTTCCATCCATGTTGTTGCAAATGGCAAGATCTCATTCCTTTTGATGGCTGCGTAATACTCCATTGTATATATATATATATATACCACATCTTCTTAATCCATTCATCTGTCGATGGACATCTTAGCTCTTTTCATAGTTTGGCTATTGTGGACATTGCTGCTATAAACATCGGGGTGCACGTACCCCTTCGGATCCCTACATTTGTATCTTTGGGGTAAATACCCAGTAGTGCAATTGTTGGGTCGTATGGTAGCTTTTTGAGGAACCTCCATATTGTTTTCCAGAGTGGCTGCACCAGCTTGCATTCCCACCAACAGTGTAGGAGGGTTCCCCTTTCTCTGCATCCCTGCCAACATCTGTCGTTTCCTTACTTGTTAATTTTAGCCATTCTGATTGGTGTGAGGTGATATCTCATTGAGGTTTTGATTTGGATTTCCCTGATGCCGAGCAATGTTGAGCACTTTCTCATGTGTCTGTTGGCCATTTGGATGTTTTCTTTGGAAAAATGTTTGTTCATGTCTTCCGCCCATTTCTTGATTGGATCATTTGTTCTTTGGGTGTTGAGTTTGATAAGTTCTTTATAGATTTTGGGTACTAGCCCTTATCTGATATTTGCAAATATCTTCTCCCATTCTGTCGGTTATCTTTTGGTTTTGTTGACTGTTTCTTTTGCTGTGCAAAAGCTTTTTATCTTGATGAAGTCCCAATAGTTCATTTTTGCCCTTGCTTCCCTTGCCTTTGGCAATGTTTCTAGGAAGAAGTTGCTGCAGCTGAGGTCGAAGAGGTTGCTGCCTGTGTTCTCCTTTAGGATTTTGATGGACTCCTGTCTCACATTTAGGTCTTTCAACCATTTTGAGTCTATTTTTGTGTGTGGTGCAAGGAAATGGTCCAGTTTCATTCTTCTGCATGTGGCTGTCCAATTTTCCCAACACCATTTGTTGAAGAGACTGTCTTTTTTCCATTGGACATTCTTTCCTGCTTTGTCGAAGATTAGTTGACCATAGAGTTGGGGGCCCATTTCTGGGCTTTCTGTTCTGTTCCACTGATCTATGTGTCTGTTTTTGTGCCAGTACCATGCTGTCTTGATGATGACAGCTTTGTAATAGAGCTTGAAGTCCAGAACTGTGATGCCGCCGGCTTTGCTTTTCTTTTTCAACATTCCTCTGGCTATTCGTGGTCTTTTCTGGTTCCATACAAATTTTAGGATTATTTGTTCCATTTCTTTGAAAAAAGTGGATGGTATTTTGATAGGGATTGCATTGAATGTGTAGATTGCTCTAGGTAGCATTGACATCTTCACAATATTTGTTCTTCCAATCCATGAGCATGGAACGTTTTTCCATCTCTTTGTGTCTTCCTCAATTTCTTTCATGAGTATTTTATAGTTTTCTGAGTACAGATCCTTTGTCTCTTTGGTTAGATTTATTCCTAGGTATCTTATGGTTTTGGGTGCAATTGTAAATGGGATCGACTCCTTAATTTCTCTTTCTTCTGTCTTGTTGTTGGTATATAGGAATGCCACTGACTTCTGTGCATTGATTTTATATCCTGCCACTTTACTGAATTCCTAAATGAGTTCTAGCAGTTTTGGGGTGGAGTCTTTTGGGTTTTCCACATAAAATATCATATCATCTGCAGAGAGTGAGAGTTTGATTTCTTCTTTGCTGATTTGGATGCCTTTTATTTCTTTTCGTTGTCTGATTGCTGTGGCTAGGACTTCTAGTACTATGTTGAATAGCAGTGGTGATAGTGGACATCTCTGCCGTGTTCCTGACCTTAGGGGGAAAGCTCTCAGTTTTTCCCCATTGAGAATGATATTTGCTGTGGGTTTTTCATAGATGGCTTTTATGATATTGAGGTATGTACCTCTATCCCTATACTCTGAAGAGTTTTGATCAAGAAAGGATGCTGTACTTTGTCAAATGCTTTTTCTGCATCTATTGAGAGGATCATATGGTTCTTGTTCTTTGTTTTATTAAGGTATTGTATCACATTGATTGATTTGTGGATGTTGAACCAACCTTGCAGCCCAGGGATAAATCCCACTTGGTCATGGTGAATAATCCTTTTAATGTACTGTTGGATCCTATTGGCTAGTATTTTGGTGAGAATTTTTGCATCCATGTTCATCAAGGTTATTGGTCTGTAATTCTTTTTGATGGGGTCTTTGTCTGGTTTTGGGATCAAGGTAATGGTGGCCTCATAAAACGAGTTTGGAAGTTTTCCTTCCATTTCTATTTTTTGGAACAGTTGCAGAAAAATAGGTATTAATTCTTCTTTAAATGTTTGGTAGAATTCCCCTGGGAAGTCATCTGGCCCTGGGCTCTTGTTTGTTGGGAGACTTTTGATTAGTGCTTCAATTTCCTTAGTGGTTATAGGTCTGTTCAGGTTTTCTATTTCTTCCTGGTTCACTTTTGGTAGTTGATACATCTCTAGGAGTGCATCCATTTCTTCCAGATTGTCTAATTTGCTGGCATATAGTTGCTCATAATATGTTCTTATAATTGTATTTCTTTGGTGTTGGTTGTGATGTCACCTCTTTCATTCATGATTTTATTTATTTGGGTCATTTCTCTGTTCTTTTTGATAAGTCTGGCCAGGGGTTTATCAATCTTGTTAATTCTTTCAAAGAACCAGCTCCTAGTTTCGTTGATCTGTTCTACTGTTCTTTTGGTTTCTATTTCATTGATTTCTGCTCTGATCTTTATTATTTCTCTTCTCCTGCTGGGTTCAGGCTTTATTTGCTGTTCTTTCTCCAGCTCCTTTAGGTGTAGGGTTAGGTTGTGTATTTGAGACCTTTCTTGTTTCTTGAGAAAGGCTTGTATTGCTATATACTTTCCTCTTAGGACTGCCTTTGCTGCATCCCAAAGATTTTGAACAGTTGTGCTTTCATTTTCATTTGTTTCCATGAATTTTTTTAATTCTTCTTTAATTTCCTGGTTGACCCATTCATTCTTTAGTAGGATGCTCTTTAGCCTCCATGTATTTGAGTTCTTTCCGACTTTCCTCTTGTGATTGAGTTCTAGTTTCAAAACATTGTGGTCCAAAAATATGCAGGGAATGATCCCAGTCTTTTGGTACCAGTTGAGACCTGATTTGCGACCTAGGATGTGATCTATTCTGGAGAATGTTCCATGGGCATTAGAGAAGAATGTGTATTCCGTTGCTTTGGGATGGAATGTTCTGGATATATCTGTGAAGTCCATTTGGTCCAGTGTGTCATTTAAAGTCTTTATTTCCTTGTTGATCTTTTGCTTAGATGATCTGTCCATTTCAGTGAGGGGGGTGTTAAAGTCCCCCACTATTATTGTATTGTTGTCGATGTGTTTCTTTGCTTTTGTTGTTAATTGGCTTATATAATTGGCTGCTCCCATGTTAGGGGCATAGATATTTACAATTGTTAGATCTTCTTGTTGGATAGACCCTTTAAGTATGATATAGTGTCCTTCCTCATCTCTTATTATAGTCTTTGGTTTAAAATCTAATTTGTCTTGATATAAGGATTGCCATCCCAGCTTCCTTTTGGTGTCCATTAGCATGGTAAATTGTTTTCCACCCCCTCATTTTCAATCTGGGGGTGTCTTTGGGTCTAAAATGAGTCTCTTGCAGACAGCATATCAATGGGTCTTGTTTTTTTATCCAATCTGATACCCTGTGTCTTTTGATTGGGGCATTTAGCCCATTTACATTCAGGGTAACTATTGAAAGATATGAATTTAGTGCCATTGTATTGCCTGTAAGGTCACTGTTACTGTATATTGTCTGGGTTCCTTTCTAGCCTATGTTACTTTTAGGCTCTTTCTTTGCTTAGAGGACCCCTTTCAATATTTCTTGTAGGGTTGGTTTCGTGTTTGCAAATTCCTTTAGTTTTTGTTTGTCCTGGAAGCTTTTTATGTCTCCTTCTATTTTCAATGAGAGCCTAGCTGAATATAGTATTCTTGGCTGCATATTTTTCTCATTTAGTGCTCTGAATATATCATGCCTGTCCTTTCTGGCCTGCCAGGTCTCTGTGGATAGGTCTGTTGCCAATCTAATGTTTCTACCATTGTAGGTTACAGATCTCTTGTCCCAAGCTGCTTCCAGGATTTTCTCTTTGTCTCTGAGACTCGTTAGTTTTACTATTAGATGTCGGGGTGTTAACCTATTTTTACTGATTTTGAGGGGGGGTTCTCTGTGCCTCCTGGACTTGGATGCCTGTTTCCTTCCCCAAATTAAGGAAGTTCTCTGCTATAATTTGCTCCAATATACCTTCTGCCCCTCTCTCTCTTTCTTCTTCTTCTGGGATCCCAATTATTCTAATCTTGTTTTGTCTTATGGTATCACTTATCTCTCAAATTCTGCCCTCGTGATCCAGTAGTTGTTTATCTCTCTTTTTCTCAGCTTCTTTATTTTACATCATTTGGTCTTCTATATCACTAATTCTCTCTTCTGCCTCATTTAGCCTAGCAGTTAGAGCCTGCATTTTTTATTGCACTTCATTAATAGCCTTTTTGATTTCAACTTGGTTAGATTTTAGTTTTTCTATTTCTCCAGAAATGGTTTCTCTAATATCTTCCATGCTTTTTTCAAGCCCTGCTAGTATCTTTAAAATCGTCATTCTGAACTCTAGTTCCAACATCTTACTAATGTCCATATTGATTAGGTCCCTGGCAGTTGGTACTGCCTCTTGTTCTTTTTTTTGAGGTGATTTTTTCTGTCTTGTCATTTTGTCCAGAGGAGAAGAGATAAATGAGAGAACAAAATGCTAACCGGGTAACAATGACCCCAGAAAAATACACAATAAACAAATCAGAAGAGACCTTCCAGAAAGTGGTCACTTTTCTGTTCAGAGTTGCTGCTATTCTTTTCTTTGAGTTCCTGTTGAGTTCGTAGGTGTTCAGAATGGTTTGATCCATATCTAGCTGAATTCCTGGGACCACATGAAATTTAGGTCTCCTACTCCTCCACCATCTTGCTCCTCCCCTTTACTCCAGTTTTTATGGCACATTCTGAACTGAGTTTATCCTGTCTTCCCTTACTAAGTTCCAGCTACCTGGCCTTTTATTTGCCAAGCTTACCTTGCCTTATGGCCTTTGTACTTTCTCATGCCTTGTCCTAGATGCTTTTCTTCCTTATCTTCGCATGGCTGACTCCTTCTTTTCAACAAGATCACAGCTTAAATGTCACCACCTCAAAAAAACCTTACCTAAACTTCTAGGCCAAAGTAGCCATCCAGTTACTTTCTGTCACATCACCATATTTTAATGCTGTGGGTAGCACTTTTCCTTACCTGATATTTTGTTTCTCATTTTTATGGCTATTTTGTGTCTGTTTCCCTCAACTGAAATTTAAGTTCCATGAGGGCAGAGACCTAGTCTGTCTTGCTCACCAAGAAAGAAGTGGAATGAGATTAGGTAGAGACATATGGAGACTTTAATTTTATTCACGATGCCCTGTTTCTTAAACTGACGGGTACACTGATATTCATTTTGTTACCCTTTCTACAGGATACATACATTATATGTATTCTTTTTCTGTATAGTTTATAATTATATAATTATATTAGCTATTTTATAATTGAAAAAGTAAAAATATAATAAAGTTAAATTATTTATTTTATAACTAAACCTTCCATGTTCTGTATTATAGTGTCAGGAAATATTTTGTCTGATTTGTAGCCTAATAGCTATAGTGCTATGAACTCTGTTTCCTATTTGGATATTGCAGTGGGTTGAACTGTGCTCCCCCAAAAAGATATTTTGAAATCCTAAATTCCTGCATCTCAGAATGTGACCTTATTTGGAAATAGGGTCATTGCAGATGTAACAAGTTAAGGTGAAGTCATACTAGAGAAATTTGGGCCCCTGATCCAACATGACTCATGTCCTTATAAGAAGATGGCCATGTGAAGACAGAGACAGAAGGATTTGAATGATGCATCTACAAGCCAAGGAATGCCTGGAGATACCAGATGCTAGGAGAGAGGCATAGAGCAGATTCTGTCTTAAAGCCCTCAGAAGGCAATCCAACCAACACCTTGATTTTGGACTTCTGGTCTCCAGGACTGTGAGACAATACATTTTTCTTGCTCTCAGCCTCCCAGTTTGCAGAAATTTGTCATGGCAGCCTTGTGAAAGTAATACAGATGTGTCTGAGGGGTATAAATCAAACATGTACATTGATGATTTAGGTTTTTCTATGACAAGAGTGAGACTATACTGGACCCAACAATGAAATCAAGTTTCTCTACCTTTACAGTCTTTTCCTTCTGCAGGCTCCAATAATGCATGTAGTGATAACACAGTGAGCCTGAGAACCAATCCCAAATTTGAGAGGCTTTAGAACATACGAGGGTATAGGAGAAAATTAAATAGCTCATTTTCCCTAGGACCTTCATTGCCATTGGTTGAATCAATCACTGAGCTGCATTCATAGCTATTATTCATAGGATGTCTGGTACCATTATGACCTTTCAGATCTTATTAGTTTAGTTGAGGTTGGTAGAATTACATTTACATTGATTCCTAAAGGGCGGAGTGTTTGAGAGCATGCTTGGTTGTTGTTTACCAAATGGGATTGATGGGGTAAACACAGATAAAGAGTTAAGAGTGCTCCAGAGTCAGCTGGATGATAAAGGCAAATCTTATTTAAGAATAATTGATTTATGTTACCCATAAGTCTGAATTGTATCTGGAAATGCTCCTTTTATCCAATCGGTGTATAGATAGGGTTAGAATAAGAATAACATCTAATCTCGCAAGATCACTTCTTGACCATGGAGAATAGTTCCTGTTTTGTTTTTAATACAGAAATCTTGAGAAATGCCAGTGTATGATGGTCGTGCATCCTATGCTCAACTCACAATGGCCAGTCAATGAGTATTAAATGATGTTGCTTGGAAAAAATCCCTGACAATGTGGGAATTAATATTCACTATTGTAAGATTTTATCTCAAGGAGAGGAGCTTGGGAAGATGGCAGAGTAGAAGGACCCTAAGCTCACCCTGTCCCATGTTTACAACTAGATATCACTCACATCCAAGTATGTAAGGCTTTATCTCTACATGAGTCACTTGGACTTGGTCAAAGGATTTTACTTGTTGGAGGTTTGGATTGGTGATGGCACATGGGATACACTCTTAGATTGGAGTGGCTTCTGAATCACACATGGCCAGATAACCTCTCTACAGGTGACTGATGGACTAGTGGCTAAGGGTGCAAGAATTGGAAGCAAATATACTTGAGTTCGAATCTTGGCTCCATTCCTTACTGGCCACTGGCCTTTAGGTAAATAACTTCGCTTTGCTGCATTTCAGACTCCTGACCTGCAAAATGAGAATTCGTGATAATGCCTACTTCTTAGAGGTCTTGTGGGGATTAAGTGGGGTGAGGATGCAGAGATGAGAGGGTGACTGCTCTTGGGAATGATGCCTCTATCTACTCCACTGCCCGCCAGACTGACTGACACAAGAGTTCCCTGTAACCGAGCTTTGTCAGCCCACCTGCGCCTCCACGCTTAGCATCACCAGGTGGTCACTTGCCCCGACACCTGCTCTGGCCCCATGGGCAGGTTGGAAGTCAGGTCCAAGCTGTGAGCAACTGGCCCTTCCCTGCCTTACTCCTCCGTGTCCTCTTTCCACCCTTGTCTCCTACTCCTGGGTCAGTGGTGGGTTGCCAGGAAAAGGACCAGAAGGCCAGAGGCTGCTTTAGGGGAAGCAAAATCTCAACTGTGCAGTAACAGCTGCAGAGAGACCCCGCTTCCTGGCTCTGTCTTCCCTCCTGCCGCTCTGATCTCTTGCTCGCCTGTTTCTCCTCAATTCCCTGCAGCAACCTGTGGTTTCACCTCCTTCCACTGCATGTTTTCCCATCATCACGGAGGTCCAGTACCAAATCAAATGCACAAGGTTCTCAATTAGAAATGATGTTATTAGAGGGCGCCTGGGTGGCTCAGTTGGTTAAGCGACTGCCTTCAGCTCAGGTCATGATCCTGGAGTCCCGGGATCGAGTCCCGCATCGGGCTCCCTGCTCGGCGGGGAGTCTGCTTCTCCCTCTGACCCTCCTCCCTCTCATGCTCTCTGTCTCTCATTCTCTCTGTCTCAAATAAATAAATAAAATCTTAAAAAAAAAAAAAAGAAATGATGTTATTAGCAATGAGTACTGACCCATCAGAAGGGACTATGGCAGAGGGAGCCCTGAGGCAGAATCCAGACACCCCCTGCACGGCCAGGAGTCAACCCTTCATTGGCTGGATCCTGGGGAAGGGGGAATCCTGGAGGGCCCCCAGGAAGGGACAGAGCAACCTGGGAGCAGAGGCAGTAGGCTTGGCAGTGGAGCACTCTGGGGGCCCAGGGCAATGGCTGTTTACCCAGAAATCCTTCAGCTGTTAGGCTGTTCCCAAGCATTCGAGTGAAATACCAGCTCTGATCCCAGACTTCTCTGTTTTCTTAACAAGGTATCCTTTCATTTTCCTTCTTTCCCCTTTCTCCCCTTCTCTGCTTGTCTCTTGTCCATTATTGCATCTGGCAAATGTCAGATCACACACACACTGGGCAACATACCCATTCCCTCCTGTGAAAAAGCCAGATGGACATGGACTCAGAAGATATGAGGGGGTCTGCACCGGTTTCCCAGGGCTGCTGTAATGAAGTGTCTCACAGTTCTGGGGGTTGGAAGTCTGGGGTTCAAGTGTTGGCAGGGCCATGCCCCCTCAGAAACCTACAGGGAAAGCATCTTTCCTTGCTTCTTGCAGCTTCTGGTAGCCCTGGACATCCCATGGTTTGTGTCTCTATCTTCATGGTGTTCTCCTGGGGTCTCTTCACATATCTTCCTTCTAAATCTGTGTCCAGTTTCCCCATTTTGTAAGGACACCAGTCATATTGGGGTAGTGTGCCCCCGGATGATCTCATCCTAATTTGCTCAAATCTGCGAAGACCCTGTTTCCAAATAAGGTGACATTCCTCAGAAAGTGGGTTAGAACTTCAACATATCTTTCTTGAGGGGACACAGTACAACCCATAACAGTGGTCCTTCCCCACTAGGTAGCCCTTGGGTAAAAACTCATGAGGTTCTCTGTTCTTGTACCAACACCAAAGCCCCGACTTTGCTCTCTACTCAGACACAAAGCATGCTGGACTAGGGACATTAAGGTCAATTTCAGAGAGCAACAGTGCTCATTGAGCTTCAGTGCTAGAAGGCATTTCAGTGTTTCTGTAAGCGACCTACCCACTTTACAGATGAGGAAGCTGGAGGGCCAAAGACAGGCTTTACCTGAGATCTCAGAGCTTGTAAGAACTGTAGCCATGAGTAGGACCCATGCTTCTTTGCTCCCTTTCACTGTTCTACTCTCACAGGTGAGGTGTTGGGTTTTTTTTTTTTTTTTTAATTTTCTTTATTTGAGAGAGAGTGAGAGCAAGAGAATGTGAGCACACACAGAGGGAGAGGGAGAGAGAGAAACAGACTCCCCGCTGAACAGGGAGCCCAATGCAGGACTCGATCCCAGGACCCTGGGATCATGACCTGAGCAGAAGGCAGACGCTTAACCGACTGAGCCACCCAGGCACCCCAAGTAAGGTGTTGCTTTAACCAACATTGCATTTGCCTTCTTTTGGGGCCTATTTTAATCCATTTCTTCACCTTACCTAATCTCTGTAGACATAGCCTCTAAGATGATCCCTAAGGAAATACTTCTCAGAGACACCAGTGTATCCATTGAGTAATAATGAGAATCAGTGGGTAAGGCATTCTAACAATCCCCAAATGTGTTTTTAACACTGTTATTGTTGTTTTAACATTGAATACACTTAACCAGGAAACTCAACTTCTTTCTGAAGCATTCCAACTGTTGTGTTTATACCCAGTTGCCACACAACATTTGCTCCTACTGTGTTTTAGTTGGCAAGGGCTGGAGGAAGGGTTTTTGTAGCCAAGTAGCTACAGATAGGGAATCTTTCCAATCCCCAGGGACCTGGCATAGCCCCAGAATCAATAGTCACAGGGACAGATGCCAACACTCATTTTATCCAGTGTTTTAGCTAACCTTGGACCAACCTCCTATTTAGACCCTAAACCTGGATAGGAAGAACCAGCTGAAAAAATAGAACCTCTCAAAGCTTATAGATAAATAAGTGAAAGCTGCATTTTTTTTTCCGTCAGGGAAAAAAGGGGGAATCCTGCAGAGGATATATTAAATTTTCACTCTCCCCACTCCAAAAAAAAAAATCTCAAATACAGCCATGTTGTCAACCCCCTGAATTAAAAATGGATAAACACAGTCAATGTTTTCCTATTATTACATATTTTCCAGACTACAGAATACAGAATTCTGTCACCACCACAGAGTATTTCCTACTTTCATTACACAATTTGGAGGTTGTGAAATGAAAATATACTTGATTTAAATAGCAGTGTATAAATCTGACATCCTTCTCTACAAGACGTATCATTTATTTATTCAGCAAACTTTGACTGAGCACCTACTATGACGTAGCAGCCCCGTGCTCTGCTCTACAATTCTTAGCTGAATGAATGTGCACCCCAGATGTGTTCCAGATTGCCAAGCAAGATGTCATGCACCAACTCTAGCCCACCGTGTCTCTTGCTGGAATAAAGGCGGATGGGCCAGTTTAGGGGAGTGTGGATGAATGATGAATTCCGCCATTGAGGGAGAAGTAGAAGATAGGGACATGTGCCAAGAAAGGGTCAGTCTAATTGGTGTGTCAGAGAGATGGCCATATGAACAGCACGGAGATTCTAACATACACTGCAGTATGAAGGAGGCCAGGGCTCTGTGGGGCATGCCTCGCCTTTCTTTTTCTTTTTTTAAAGATTTTATTTATTTATTTGACAGAGAGAGAGAGAGAAAGAGCACAAGCAGGGGGAGTGGGAGAGGGAGAAGCAGGCTTCCCGCGGAGCAGGGAGCCCGATGCGGGGCTTGATCCCAGGATCCTGGGATCATGACCTGAGTTGAAGGCAGACGCTTAACAACTGGAACCACCCAGGCACCCTGCATCTCACCCTTCTGTAGGGTGGGCTGGAGCATTTCTGATGATCCCTCCTTAATATCCCGTTCAGGCACAAGCTACAGTTGTTCAGTTGTCTGAACAAGCACCTCTAACTGAGGATGCACCAGGAACTGTAGCTGTGGGGAGGTGGGGAGGGGAGCGGAGATGTGAGGAGGAAAGGAAGGGGGGTAAGCGGGACCAGAGAAGGGGAGGCTGCAGGTGTGGAACGCATCTGGCTTCATTTTGATATTGCTCTCCTGGACTCCAAATGGAAAATAGAACGGAACACCCATGATTAAAAAATGCAATACATGCTAAGAAAGTCTAAAGTAATTTACACCGGGCATTAAAGTGTTTTGCATGAGAATATAGTATGATGGAGACAACTGAAGAATTATGGCTTTCATTAAAAGGTTTGCAACTCAGTGTGCTGTGATATAACTATAGCAGTTTCTCTGTCTTGGTGATGGTTTTTTATTTTAAATGCTGCCTTCCAAACCAAGGAATGCAAATGCATCAGGAACACTCGGCCTCGGGGTTTTAACTTACTGCCACCTCTTACTAATCACTTCCCTTTAGGACTCTACCTGCTGATGCCAAGGTGAAAGGTGAACAGTTACACCTCCATTGCCCCTCAACCTCATGTATCCTGAACCTAGCTATAAAGTAAACTGTCATTTCTTTCTTCATTATTCAAAGTTAGCATTCGCTAGTTCAAAGCCCATTTGAGATTATGCATCAAGAATGATATACATTAAGGTTGGGATTAAAGGAAAATCAGTTACATGAAAGAAAGGTGTTTTTGCCACAAATCTTATGTGTGCATGTCAAGAAGTATATTCATTGCCTAATTTAAAAAGGAACCAGGACAACTCCCAGAGATATATACCTGCATCTGGCCAGTCTTTCAATAAGGATGCTTTCTGTTTGAAGTTTGGCTGTGAAGTTAGAGGAAAAACATCCTTTCCTGGCTAGCACATGCAGCTTGTTTTTAAGAAAATTGCTAGGTGGAATTCTGATTTTAGGCACTCATTAGGAGTAAAAATCAAAAGTTGATTCATCCTGAATATGCTTAGACAGGGTAAGAAAACTGGGCTTACAAGTAAGATAGATGTAGGCTAGCTATAAGGAGAAATTAGATGAACTTGCACAATCTCTTTTAACCCAGTGATTCCATAATTTTATCAGTTATTGCCTAATTATACTCATGGTCTTGCTGGCCTGCTTAGAGCAACCATTCACTGATTTGATACAAATCTTGATGATGCTCAATTGGAATCAAGGGAATGACAGTGGGCCAGGCACTGAATTAGGTGCTTTTCATTTAATCCTCAAATCAGTCCCTCAATTCAGATATTCTGAGTTTCTACCATGCATCGCCCTCCAGAGCATGATTTACCATCTTCCTTGGACTATTTTTAAATTGGGCACCTGAGGTCTCAGATCAGATGCAAAACTGAATTTTAAACTACTGTGATCGAGTTCTGTCCAATGTCTGGGACACCGTGAGCTCATGCATGTTAAACAACAGAAAATAATAACGCCTATATTTTGCTGGATCAGTTTTGTAATCTATCAAGAGAACATAGTGTGCAAACCAAATGTGTGAATGTGAGTTTACGAAGATGCTGGTGCTCTGGAGCAGTTCTGGCTCCAGAGGCTGAGAGCCTTCGGGTCTCTGTGATGTTCCTAATTCCACCCTGGCTCCCAGCATGTCTGGCATTAGGGATGGGTTTGATAAATGTTTGTGGAACTGAACTGAGGCACACTAACCTCTCTTCCAGGCCCTTCTCAAGTGCCCCCAGTCCTCTCGCTTCCAAATATTATGATGGGAAGGTCAGAGAGGCAAGACCTTTCCATGTGTTTCTGGCATTCTCTCTGATCAAGACTTGATAAGCAAGAGTGTTATCTGAGGCCTCCAAAGCAGATGCTCAGGACCCATTTCTACTTTTAACTCAAAGGCAGATTTTGCTAAAGGACTTTTGGGGTCTGGATAGGAGCTCTGTGATCTGTAGGATTTGAGGAGAAGCACTCACTTCTTCTGTAACTTGGGGAGGGTGCAGTGGGCAAAAATGAGTGGAAACCATACCTCTGTCTCATAGTTTTGCACCCAGCTCAGGCATCTCATCACTTCCATCTGGTTTTGCTCTTGTATAACGAAAACATCAAAGCGGACTTGGCAAGGATCATCCCCCAAATATGCTTTCATTGTCTCTGTCAGTGAATCTCTGCTCAGTGAATAAAGGGGAATGTTTTACTGTGGTTAATGTCACTTGCTTCATGGCAAGAACTAACTTAAGCAACTGTACCTAATCCCAAATAAATCCAGTGGTTTTATAACTAAGGAGAAAACAAACATTTACAGAGTCACTTAATTGGATCCAGGCATTTTATTTCCTGCAACTCTGTTGCTAAATATCTATCTCACCGGTGAGGAAACACAGGCACTGAAAGATTAAACAATTTGCTCATGATCACTGAGTGTATTGGTGGAGTTAGTGACTGAGTTAGGATTTGTACTCAGGTCCATTTGAGAAGGGAGTCCCAGGTTTTCTACTAAACTCTAAGACCATTATTGGATCAGCAGAGACACAGAAGCACTGACTCCTATCTCTGTTTCGCCAGCCCGGCATGGCATGAGTTACTCGGGGCTGTCTGTCTGTTCTCAGGAGGCCCCAGGAAGTGTTGGTGCTCACGTCTGTGAATGGGAACACGGAGGGTTTGCTGCCGGGTGTGCTCCAGGGCTGGGTAGGAGCCAGCACGGCCCCACCGGCCCACTCAGCAGCCTCGGATAGCCTGGACGGTAATTGCTGTTAGTGTTTCTGACCAATACAGTGTCAGGCAAAGCCTTGAAGGTCTAGATGAACGCGCCTGTGTCACCCCCCCTGAGAGTCCGGGGGTGTTCATGAGCCCCGTGCAGCAACCTCAGTACTGACGGGGCGACCACACTTTACAAATACACGATTCCCGTTTTTATCAGGGAATTTTGCCTTAAACACTTAAAAAATTGTAAGTCAGAAACACCAAGCTGAATGTGATTTTAAGGTTATCCACTGCCTAGAATACTATCTTTAAATGAAGGTAAGTGTCTATACCATTCGAATGAACTTACGTATGTTTGCAAACGGTCTGCGGTCTTGCTTGAGGAACCTAGTTAATGGGGGAAAGGCGCAGAATCAGCGTGCTTTTCTATTCTGTTGGCATACACAGATTTTTAATTAGCTTGAGTGTCTATTTCTCAGGTTGATTAAAAATACTATACAGTTAATACATATATATCATTCTACAGTTAACATGTGTATATAACTGAATTACTTAGCAATTGCGTGGCAGAAATGGACAGCCCATAAGATGGGGCAGTGGCCCTGAGTTTGTTTGCAGACGTGAAGAAGAAGCTACAGCACAGAGAGGTAGACCGTCTGTTTCAGAGTACACAGCAGGCGACGAGGTCTGACACGTGCTCTGGGTCTCCAGCCAGAGCCAACTTACTTAAATAACCAATAAAATGTCAGTAGGCACAATGGTAGTGTGGCAATACAAAAGGGTTTCTGAGAAATCATGCCTATTCCCAGATGAATTCTTGACAGTACAGTTGGTAACGAAACATAAAATCTAACAAATCCGTGCGATGCAAACTCTTTCTTGTTTTGCATTCATTTAACAGCATCTTGATGAAAGCTTTTGCCTGTGAAAAATATTTCAGTTTGGTAGCTGTAGATATTTTTCTTTTCTTTCAATGGGAGCATTTACTAAACATCTTTCTATATGGCACCTGACTTACGTTCTGCTCACAGCCACACTGTGAGAAATGGAACTGAAGTTCAGGAGGTTAAGGGGCTTGAATAAAGCCCCGGGGTCAGTAAGTGATAGAGCTGGGACTCAAGTCTCTGCTAAAGCACATGCTCTTCCCAAGACTCTGCCCAGAACCTGCTCAGGTAGGCTCTCTGAGGGGTCCCCTACTCACATGACTGGGAAAGGACATGAAGAATATGAATGAAGAACACCCAAGTTAGATGTACAGAATTTCTTACAGGCCCAAGGTTGACCTCCAGTAAAATGGTGAAGTGTGCATTGGGTGGTTTGGCTAACGGTGCAGGCTTCCCTTCCTCCAGGGTCATTTGGAGTCCATGATGATCACCAGCAGCCCCAAAATCTCATTTCTGGCCTGATGGCTTTTTTGATCCAGATATATTCTAACTCTCTCCATCCTCAAAATCTTCTCACTTCAAAAATATCTATAGCAGGCACCTGAGTAGTTCAGTCAGTTAGGCGTCTGCTTTCAGCTCAGGTCATGATCCCGGGGTGCTGGGATTGAGGCCCACATCAGGCTCTCTGCTCGGTGGGGAGCCTGCTTCTCCCTCTCCCTCTGACACTCCGCCTGCTTGTGCTCTCTCTCTGGCAAATAAATGAATAAAATCTTTAAAAAAAATCTACAGCTACCAACAGTTGAATAACTAGTACATCTGATAATCCAAGACTGTTTTTGACAGTGACCCTGTGGAGACATTCCTATCCATAGACATGACTGCTGGAGTAGACATTTCAGACATGTCAGCAAATGAGTGGAGAAATCTTAGAGGAGGATTCACGATCATACAGTACGCTCCTGGAGTGGACATGGCTGGCCTTAGACTCCCTACAAATGTGTGCCATGCCCTCGTCTCAAACTTATCAAATGTTAGATCCGAGAGTGGGTTGCATGATACATTTTTGGTTATAAAGAACAGAAAGGAATTTAATCTAGCCTACAGGGGAAAAAATTACTCTAAGTATATAGATGGGAGAACTCGAGGAGAACCAAGCAAAGGTTGAACAATCAGGTCTCAGAACAAGGGAGAACAGGGGCTGTTTGTGGAATGCGGGAGTGGAAATTCAAAAACTTTGTCTTGCTAGTAATGTGACTTGGTTCCCAATACCCAGACTAACTCTCAGCCCGAAGTTTTGAAACAAGAGCCAGATTGAGTCGGTCTGAGTCAGATGATTACTTTGAGCTAATCAGCCCTAGCCTGTGAGGGTCATGAAGTCCATATATAATGTGGGGAGGGGAAGGGTTTACAAAGAAAGATTTCTACTAGGAGGCCAGAGTGACCACCACTGAGTCAACTCTTTTCTCATTTCATAGGAGTGGAAGCAGGGGCCCGAAAAGGTGAAGTGGCTGCCCCAAGGTCAAGTCCCTGGTAGTGGAAGAGCTGAACTAAAATACAGGGCCCTCTTAACTCCTGGGACAGTGCACGTTGAGCTGTCCTGCTTTTGTCCTTTGCATATTTCATGGCTTCAATCTATCTTTCCTCCCACTCGCCCTTCTCACTGCTGACACAGAAGTCTTCCAAAAGCCCAAATCTGATCATGACACTGCTCTGCTAAGTAGTCATCTATCATTTCTAGTCCAAACTCCTTAGCACTGCATGCAAAGCCCTTTTAATCCTGCCTCTGGAGTGTAGTAGTCTGCTTGGGCTGCCATTACAAAATACTGTAGACTGGGTGGCTTAAGCAACAGAAATTTTCTCACAGTGCTGGTGGTTGGTAATGGCAAGGTAGGCTTTATTCTGAAGTCTCGTCCCTTGGCTAGCAGGTGGCGGGAGTCTCACTATGTTTTCACACGACCTCTTTGAATGCTCAAGGAGCGAGACAACTCTGGTGTCTCTTTTTTTTATAAGGACACAAGCCCTATTGTGTTCGGGCCCCATCTTTATGATCTCACTTAACCTGAATTACTATATAAAAGCCCTATCTCCAAATATAGTCACCTGGGGATTGGAGCTTCAACATACTAATTTGGGGGCAACACAGTTTAGTCCGCAACATGGAGCTTGCCCCATTCTTCAACACAATCCCTCTCTTCCCCATTCTCTTTACATTCAGCCGCTGGACCTACTGCACCCCAATCCCACAAGCCTGGCCCTCCTCTTGCAGTGTACTCTGCTCTTTGTTTTCTGCTGGTGCTTCAAGTCCCAATTCAATGGTTGTTGTGCCATGAAAGCTTATGGATTGACATCCTCTGAGTCATGCGCTCTTGCAGGACTGGCATGCATGTGTGTTACGTGTGGGTCCTGTGTGTGGACCATGTGTACATATCATTGCATTTGCCACATTCTAATTAATTAGTTTATGCATTGGTCTCTCCAAATAGAAGGTGAATTCTTAGAGGGCAGGACCTTTCATTGATTTTAAGCTTTTCTCCCTATTGCCTACCCAGCATTTGGCACATGTAGGTACTGAGTAAGTATTGGTTGAATAAAAAGGCAGCATGATTATAAAAAAGGAAAGACTGGTTACTGTATTCTTTGCCTCCATTTCATCAGCATCTATTTCAGGGGGAAAAAATTCATGAGCCAGGAAGGTATATGTGTGTCAGGAACTGAAGGGGAATAGACATTAGAACATTTTTCTAAAGTGGTAAAGAAAGCAGAACTTTGCTTATTCACTAATGACAATGGGGAGACCCACTCCAGACTACAAGATTTTGCATAGTGGATCCCTTGTGCATAGACAAGGAATGAATTTATCATACTCTTTCACAATGCTCTCTGATATTGCTATGAGACCACGCAGAAACTGTAAAGGGAGACCTCACGAAGCACCTCGATAGGCAGATGAGAAACAAACATGATAAAATACAAGAGTACCACACTGTAAGACTCACTTTTTCATTCACCTTGACAAGGGTAATGTAGTTTTAATTACTAATGATAATATATATTGCCTACTAGTAAATGTCTTGTGGTGTATTTTGTAAACCTTTCGTCTTAGAACACCACAGTACTCCCAAATTTGTTCATTAAACCTTTGCTACAAACCAAGAGGTTATTGGCTGTCAGGAAAAAAATGAGAGAGTCAGTGAATTAGCAAAAAGGAATTAATAACCTCTTATTGTAGCAGTTTTTTACTTTGAAAAGTAGAGCACAAGATGCAGTGGTCTTTTAAAATATTTTTATTTAATTAGAATATTATAATTTCAAAGTTAATAAATTGAACAAAGACCATCTTCAAAGCTGTCTCAATATGACTGAATAATTGATTAAAACCTTGTTTCATTTTCAAGGTCAAAGAAGTAGTGTATAAAATGTGTTTGCCAGACAAGCTAGCAGAGATAGACAATTGTTTTCTTTTGTTTATGTTTATAATTTGTAGCACTCAGTGCTCCTATTGATGTGTGTTTGTCTTCGTAACAAATCATGCACAATTATCAATAAGAATTCAAAGGATGCTGCTAAGGTGTGAAATTATACAAATCATTCCACTGCAAAGAAAAGGCCCTGGAGGTGAACAGAATATTGAATTTTTCAAAGGAAAATTATGTGTTTGTGAGTGTGTGTCACTTGATGAAATGATTGTCATGGAAAATTAAATCTCACCTTGAAAGAAATGAGTAACAATGAGAAAAATCATCATAAATTCTCTCTGTATGAAGGAATTGTACCTTTTTATAAAGGAATTTTTCTCTAAACCTCTAATCATAGTATATGATGCATGTCAACTACACTTAACGTTCACATATGGGTTGATGTAAAAATACATTTTTATCAGCACTGTATTCTTTGGGCCTACTTCAGATTCATGGCAAAGGGAAATACAGAAATTTGGCATCATCTAATTTTGTGTCCCTCAAAGTATGGCTCATGGACAGCCTATATTAGAATCCACTGGGATACTTGTTGAAAACACAGCTTTCCAGCTTCTAACCAAGACCTGTTGAATCAGAATCTCAGAGGCAAATCTTAGAATGAGGCAAGTTAGGGAAACACTTGTCTAGCTAATTTAGGCACGATTTATTTACAAACCATCCAAATGGTTTCAGGACATCGGTATAGTGACATCAAGTGAAGCCTGACAAATTCACTGATGCCCAAAAGGCTTTTGACGCTTTTTTGACTTGCCCAAAAAAAGCCTCAAATGCAAAGTGCTTTTCAAAGAAATTGGGTTTTAATATTTTTAAATATTGTATATATTATAAATGAAGACACAAATGAGTACTAATATATTTAATGAGGAACACTCATGAAAAAGTTATTATTCACAACATATTGGCCTGTCCTACATATTAATGCCTCCTAAACATAAAACTTTTGTAATATTTGAGAGTTGGTTACTGGACACAGTAGTGAAATTCTCATGAGGAAATTTATAATTTCTGAGTCCTTGGTTGAAAAAGCTTTAATTTTTAAAACTGCATTCTATTTACTTGAGAGGAACATCCAAGAATTGATAAAATAACACATTTCAAACTTTTTGCTAAATATGTATTGCATAGACGTTGTATGAGTTATAAGAAGAGCCCAGATTAAGGGGACATGAATTAATGATTTTTTTAAAAGATTTTTATATTTTATTTGAGAGAGAGAGAGATAGAGAGAGAGAACACGAGTGGGGAGGAGAGGGAGAAGAAGGCTCCCTGCTGAGCAAGGAGCCCGATGCGGGGCTTGATCCCAGGACCCTGGGATCATGCCCTAGGCCAAAGACAGTGGCTTAACTGACTGAGCCACCCAGGTGCCCCAGTGTTCTATTGAAAAAGTTCTACAGGGTATGTTGGCCATGGACATGTGGGACATCTTGGTAACATAACAACAAAAATGATGAAATCCATGATTTCATCTCTGGGTGAACTGCTCAAAAGAATATAGCTGTAAATTTCATTGTAAATATGACCTCAATACAGTATGCTTTACGCTAATATTCTTGAGCGCCGTACTTGGATTCTTGGATTTTATGACACAATGAAGCAGGTTATATGTGTAGCAGAACACTTGGTATATATTAAGTATTCACTTGTGTCTGTATATGTCTCCCATCCTGACTCCCGTCCCAGTGTCCAGTGTTTTCTGAGCAAACTAAGTTCTGAAGGATTCCTACTGTAGTGTGCTACCCAGCCCTGACCAGAGTCTTCTCATAGGGCTCCTCTATCTATTCTTTTCTTGGAAGTTGTTAGAGTGGGCCGATGGACTCTGTTTCCCATGGTAAACATTTAAGGGGAGCATTAGATAGGATTCATCTGACTGCAGGTGGTGGCAACCTAACTTGAGCTAGCTAAGGAAATGAGGGATTTATTGGCTCCCATAACGAAGAAGGCAGGGATGTAGCTAGCGACGGCTGCCTCTCACCTCCGTTTCTCTCCTCTTCAGCAAATGGAGGGGTCTCGTTTCCCCCACTGCCGATAGGCTTCTTTACTGCTCCAAAGCCATGCCACTGGCACCTCCAGGCTAATTTCCTCATTCCCAGAGAGAAAAGGGCTCTTATCTCTAACTCCAAAGAGAAGTCCTGGGGGAGGACTCAAATGGATTCATTTGGGTCCCATGTCCACCCATCAGCCAGTTATAGCGGCCAGAGCTTCGTGAGGGCTTGATCCCTCTGAATTGGACTACCTGGGAAAGCAGGGGCAAAGGGAGTTCCCAGAAGATTGGGTGGGGGTAGCACAGACACAGCTGTGTGAGGAATTACCATAAATGAGGCAGCCAAGTCTATCTCTTTTCTAGGTGACTGTGCCTAAGGTAGAAGAATGAATTGCTAATGACAATTTCAAATAGCAGCTGCTGGCCTGTGGAGAATGGAGATAATTTATGACACTGAGACCTAGAGCCCTCCAAAGAAATGGCTTATTGCAATAGGACTTTCCTTTTTTGGTCCCCAGTCAGTAACGAAGTAAAAAACCAAGATCTTACAGATGATAAAAGCTGCTTGATTCAGCTTTGAAATGTGCACATTCGAGTGCCTGTTCGCTATAGGTTTTAAAGCAATGATGAGCAATGATGAGCAATGATGTGCCTGCTGAATGCCTGATGTGGTGCAGTGGTTCTCAAAGTGGTGTCCCAGGCCAGCATTGTCTGGGAACTAGCTAGAAATACAAATTCTGTACCCCACACCAGATTTAATGGGTCAGAAACTCAAGGGATTGAGCCCAGAGTCTGCATTTTAATGAGCCCTCTAGATGATGCTGATGCGCGCTGAAGTTTGCAAACCCCGGGTATAGTGTATGCCATGGTAGCTGGCCCAGACTTCCCCTTCAGGACCGCAGTGCTCACTCCCCAGGACCTTGGGGATTTGGCAGCTCCAGCTCTCAGCTAAGTCCCTCTCCTGGCATTGTTGTCCGCTAAAGAGAGTTCTCTCATCCAGGGTCACACTTCTTCTCTGGGGTTCCCTGCATGCATGACTGATCTGTGGAGGTAAAGGGAGGGGATCCAAAGGCTTGACCCCCTTCCCTCAACATGGGGCAACTGTGAAGGGCCATTCCAGTCCACAGCTCCTCAAGGGATGCACAGAGACCTCTGTTGTGACTACATCGCTGTTCAATTCCTCTGTCTACCCAATCCTGCTGTACTTGGCCCTTCACCTGCGCTGGATCTAAGGACATGCCCCAGTAAACTTCCTGCATGCAAATCACCATCTCTAAGTCTGTTTCCAGGACAAACAATCTTAGTTACCTGCCCCCCTTCCCCCGCCGGCCCCCGATAAGAGTTAGGACCATGCACACCCAGGCCCATAAGAGAGAGGGCACCAGAGCCACCACTCTGCAAATGCCCCGGGGAACAGAACATTACCACTTCCCTGCTGTTTTGGTTCCTCTCTTTGAGGCCCAGGGATGAAAGTTCTATACGTCTTCCAACGCACTTTCCAGAGGACCTTATTGAGAATATTCTATCCATACCCCTTCTCTGGCAACATAGTGTGCTAATTCCTGCATGTGGTGAGAAACTGTAAACCGTGATCATTAACTCCCCTCTTAGATTAGAACTTGCCTTTCCTCCTCACTAGGTCTCCTCAGGACCCAAAGGATCGAACGGCTTTCTTGTATCTTCCCCCACTCACAATGTTTGCATCCCTGTATAAAGGCCAATTCATTTAGAGCAAAATGGATCTGCTTTTAATGTCATGTCAGGGGTTTAAAAAATTAGTCCTTAGTCCTACTGAGATGGGTATGGTCCTGAAAACCTGGCCACATAGTCTGCTTGGGCATAAGACCTGCTGTGTGCTGTGTAGTAGAGCTCTCTTCTGAAATCCAGGGACGAGAAACAGTCCCAACCCTTTATAAGGAAAGATGCCGCATTCTTGACTCTCCACTGTCTGGCCCGGACTCACATCCCATGTTTATTCTTGTCCTCAAACACCTTTATCTAACTCAACTGCTCAATGCTCCCCAATCTCCACCAGGGTTTTTGTTCTATGAGTCTTTGTCCATAGCTCCCACCACATGGACCATCGTTCTCCCCATTCGGCACTAGTTTCATCTCGCCCAAAGCCAAAGGCTAACTCAAGTGCCATTTCCTCCACGCAGCCTTCTGGGATTCCCATGTAGAAGTAACATACACCAGCTCTGAGCCCCACGGTCCCCTGCACTTGTCTCACGGTATCTTCATACTCTGCCTTGAGGTTGACTGTACATGGCTTCTCTCTTCTGCTAAATTACAAATTCCTTGAGGGCTGGGGTTGTGCCTTGGACAACTCTGTTGCCCCCATAAGACCCAGTACAAGTGCTTTCACATCATGCAGAGAGGATTCAAAATATTTAGTACATTGCTATTTCTCTTACAAAGAAATACTAGCATATTGTTACTGCTGAGACATTTTTATAAACACAGTCCTGTCCTTCTCCAAAAGAAACATGAGCATTAAAAATCAATAAAAACTATATTTCTAAGAATCTGTGCCCAGTGTCAACATGTGTCCTGTTTTGCCCTCAGGACAGTCCCGATTTATTCCTGCTGTCTTGATATAATTATTAATACTGTCCCCTTTCACTTTCAAAAGTGTCCCAGATTGGATGATAAATTTTATGGTCATCCTACTTAGGCAACTCAAACCATTAGCCAACAATATGCTCTGCTTACCTATTTGTAGGAAAATCACCTGGTAAGAATTGCACATATTTTTACCTGCATGCTCTTGCACACTCTCCTTCCTGTATATATATTTTTACTCAGGGCCAGTGCACGAAGCTATTCCATGCCAGGGTTTTAAAGGATGCTCTTCAGCAGGTGGATACCTATGCAAGTTAAGTAGATCTGCTATTCCAGTCCCAGCAACTTCTCTTCTCCTGCCAATGACAGAATATGGTGGCCATTTGAGGGTCCCTGGTTTCTCTCATTCAATTTCACCCACAGCTAAATGATTTCTGCCTGAGGGCAGATATATCCCCTCCAAGGCTCTTCAGCAAAATTACTTAGATTCACACGGAAGGATCAGGGGCAGATTGTAACTGTGGTTTTTCCGCTCTCCAGATGCAAACATCTGCTGTCAACAGAAAATAGCCCAACCTCACTGAAATGGTGAAGGGGACCTCAACATATTCTTTATATTTGCTTCCTAATCATCAAGTGAGTAGATAACCATAAGTAACTTATAAACACGTGCTTCATCTAATCCTCACAGTGGCCCCACTGGATGCTATTTTAATTACTATTCTATACGTTTTCATATTTGTAGTTAGCATTAGCAATAGCTTCCATTTCTTAGCCACTGCATAAGCAATTTATAGATATTAGCTTGTTTCATCCTCACCACACTAGCTGAATACAGGTCTATTAATTATTTATTACCCACCATACTCAAATACAAGCTTTGTAAGGGCAGGATCTTGTCTTGTTCACAGCTGTATCCCCTGTAAACACACTGAGAATTTTGCTTGGCACAGACTAGGTTCTCAGTTGGTAAGAACTGCACATATTTACTTGATACTTGAATAAGTAAGTATCAAGTAATTACACTGCTGGATCTAAGGACATGCCCCAGTAAACTTCCTGCGTGCAAATCACCATCTCTGAGTCTGTTTCCAGGACAAACAATCTTAGCTATCTGGCCCCCCTGATAAGAGTTAGGACCATGCAGACCCAGTCCCATAAATACTTTCTGAGTAAATACTTTTTGAATGAATGAATGAATGAATGAATGAATGAGAATGAGTGAGTCAACAAGCCTGTGATAAAGGTGTTCATATCCACATTTTGCAGATGAGAAAACCACGGCTTAAAAAGGATAAAGAATTTGCCAGGATCTTGTAGATCACAAACCAGGAGCTATGAGGTTCCAAGGTCTTAAAGATGACAATATACCCTACCCTCTCATTTTTCTGATGAGAAAATTCTGGTTCAGGAAGTGACCTGCTCAGGACCAGCTAAGTATTAAGGTATTAGAACTCAGACTGAGGAACGCTGACTCTGACTCACACTATTTTCAGCTCGTAATGCTGACAGGTGGCAGAGTCAAACTCACGTCCCCAGAGAGTACAGCCATGCACACAGTGTCCTCTGCAGGGGAGAGGGTTGGGCGCTTCCCCCCAGGTAAAATACAAATCCTTCCAGCCCGAGGAAGATAAATTATAATCCCCTTACTTACCACTGGGCATTAGTGTTCAGCCAAATGAGAATGAAGTGGGGACCAAAGTTTATTATCTAGGTTAGGGTAATGCTTGCTTCCCAAACTGTTAACATTTCAGTGGTTTAACACAATAGCTGCTTATTTCTTAATCACATAACATTACCAGATAGGCATCTTGGCGAATGGACAGCTTTGCTCCATATGGAACGTCAGAAATGCATATTCCTTCCACATTTTGACTCTAGAATTCTAAGGGCTCCAGTCCTCTGCTTTCAGCAGCAGAAGAGGGAAGAGAGAACATGAAGAAGGCTTCTTGAACACTTTGGCCAAGAATGGACACCTCTCGGTGCTCCCAGACCATTGATAAGAACTAGACCACGGCTCTGCCCAGATGCATGTGTGGCGAGGAATTGCAGACCCTGGGCAGCCATTTCCCAGGGCACTGTGGAAAAGGGCACAAAGTTTTGGTGTATAGCTGGCCATCACAACCATTATGAGAAGGGGGGGCAGGGAAGACACAGGAGATAGAAATCTGGGCTGCCATTTGGAGAAGGACGGATATGGAAAGGAAGCGGTGGGGACAGGGCAGCAAATGCCAACTCTGCCAGCCTTAGATCATTTTTTTAAAAGATTTTATTTATTTATTTGTCAGAGAGCACAAGCAGGGGGAGTGGCAGGCAGAGTGAGAAGCAGGATCCCCGCTGAGCAAGGAGCCCGACATGGGACTCGATCCCAGGACTCCGGGATCATGACCTGAGCCAAAGGCAGATGCCCAACAACTGAGCCACCCAAGCATCCCACCTTAGAGCATTCTGTAGACTTTTCCTCTTTAGGAGTGATGGAGGTGGAGCAAGCCTGTCTTTGCTATCAGTTTGATCCTCACATGGAGAAGAACTTGGAACCCCTCATCTTAATTATCAATCAAGCCTCTACACTCAAAAGTACTGCCCAAGAGGTTCACAATTTCCATTCATGCCCACCCCTGCCTTCTCCATTTGGATTGTAAATTATAAATCATGCAAAATTGGGCAATAGCATAAAAGCCACAAGATGTATCGGGTGCCATAGCCTTCAGTTATCTTAGTTCATTAAACAGAAAAATAGGTGTAATATTTTTTATTTATAGGAAAACAATATCAGGTAATGTCACATAATATTTCAAAATGGAATTTGTCTTTGTCAGCCAAATAGTGAACAATAAGGAAACACTGAGTGTTCTTTTTAAGAAGTGATTTGAAATTAATTTCAATCCATTCTGATGGGTCAGTAAAAAGAGAAATACAGGCTTTGGTAGGTTTCTTAATGTAGATTGCTATAGTAAATTTAAAAACAAAAAATAATAATAAAGTAATAATTCTATCATGTTGCTGGTGTGCTTGACAGCAAATAGTATATTTAAAAAAATAAATTTGCCAGTGCAATATATGCCAATGAGTAGAACCCAGGCATTGTCTTCAGATTAGAAAGATTCATAGGATCATCTTCACATATTTTAGAAAGTTATTTATTCTGATAGAGGTAAAAATACTAAGGGTATAATTATTCACAGTCTTTCTTCCCATCCAGCCTCCCCCGGAGGATCCTTTTGTAGCAGGAGTAATGGATAGGGCAGGGCAATGGGGAGAAGCGCAGACTTGGAGAAGCAGAGAGGCTTACTGGCTCTACCTACGTGTGAACTCGAGGGATGTCTAGAGAAAACGAGAACAGCTGAGAGTGGAAAGAAGGTGAATGGATCTTGGCCAGAGAGGGAAGAACTGAGAACTTTTTCAAAGCTGAGCTGGGCAGTTACCATGAGGAGGGTACTGTGGCGAGAGAGTTCAGGTCAAGAGGAGCCTTCAGAAGTCTCAACTCACGCTGCCCACAGTAGCTCCCACAGCTCCGGCTGCTGCAGAGGACCTCTCCTGAACTCGTCCCCCACTGGCCTATGTGGCGAAGAACGGAGCCTGGCATATTGAGATGGGAATAGTAATAGCTGATGTTTACAGAAGCATGCTTCCTATATGCCCAACAGCAAGCCAAGCTTATCTACATTAATCTTTAATCCTTACAACTTTATGAGGTTACATTATGAGGTAACACTCTTCCCAATCTTCTTTTACAGTTGGGGAAACTGAGGCTATGTAACTCCCAGGATATGCCAGCTGACAAGTAGTAGAACCAGGCAGGCTGGTTCCCGAGCCTAGGGGCTAGACCATGATACTCACCTCTCAGGCTGTTGAAAATTCAGTGTCGTCAATACATAAGCTTTAGGTCATGAGAACAATAGAAATCTGGACTACACTCCGAGTCAGTGGTGCACACTTTCACTTACGGTACTCTCAGGTGAACACCCCTTTAAGAGAACAGCATGTAATTGTCGGTGCCCAAATGCCAAGGTGTTCATGTGCTCACAACATTAAAAGTTGATTATTTGCTAAACGTTGGGAAATAAGGCTGAGAAAACAAAGGAGTTACTGTTTCTCTAAATTTCATGTCTCTGGCCTATTTACTAGGCTTCTATGAATTTGGTTGTAACGGAATAATATTGTAGAGTCTCTCCACTTTGAAGGCTCCGTTTTGAGTGGCACTGCAACTAATTCATAGGAAACCAGAGACTCTTATTTGTCCAGTTCTTGGTCTCTTCAGGTCATTTATTTTTTTTTTAAATTTTTTTTTTTTTAAGATTTTATTTATTTATTCATGAGAGACAGAGAGAGAGAGGCAGAGGGAGAAGCAGGCTCCCAAGGAGCAGAGAGCCCGATGCGGGACCCGATCCCAGGACCCCGGGATCATGACCTGAGCCGAAGGCAGACGCTCAACCATCTGAGCCACCCAGGCGCCCTCAGGTCATTTATTTTTAAGGGTAACTTCACCACCAGCCTTGTTGGGTCTACATGAGGACAAATATCAGGGACATCAGTACATTCCATGGATGTTTTGGAATACTTGTTGAAGTTAAGACCATAGACTCTTGTACCTACTCTGGAAATTGATCACTCCTAAGTTAATTCTAGACCCAGGGCATTCCCCCATAGTTCATAGTGGAATAAGATTAAGAACACAGAACCAAGATGAATAAGATGGGTATGTGGGGAGCTAAGTGAAGGCTGAGTTACTCCAATCAAGAAAGATTGAGGTGCTCTGGGAAATACTCATCTAACTGATGATGAGCTCTGGGAAGATAAATTGACTTTAGAATCAAAGTAATCCTTTGCTCTATTCCAGGTTGAGTACAAGACTCAATGGCCTGTATGTCTTAGAACTATTTTTTCACATCATGTATCATCACCGAGAAGTAAACTACAGTTTATTCACTAGCCAAAGTGATCATGACCTTGGGCATGGGTCTTTCATGGATTTAGAAGGGGATAAGGCCTCCACCCTTGCTCTCTTCTAAAAGTGAGAAGAGGACAGAATTCTCCCTTTCATAGTTTGAGAGACAGTGATGCCGGGCTCTGCAAAAGTACATTGGAAAATTGGGTTTCCTCAAGGGGTATCCGTTAGGTTATCTTCTCTGGGTTGACAGTATGTTGTGGACCCGCTCCTACTGGGAGTGAGTGTGCCAGTGGCATGCTGGCATAAGGACTGATCTGCAGTCATGACAGCAGAGGCCTGGATGACCAATAGCAGCAAACTAAGGTAGCTGCAACTGGTCAGTCTTCTCCGGAGTCAGCTGCTGCTTCTACTCATGATAAATTGCATTGATCACGTAGGTTACAGAACCCCTATCAGTATCAAAGAAAAGACATTATGTTTTGACATTGTCAATTTCTGGAAGTGTCACACAGCACTACGGGGAATGGCTCATTTAATTTCAGTTTATAAATTAAACAAAGCAGAAAACCAAGATGATAAATCTGAAATGTTCCAAATATTTAAACTTGGAATATATCAACTTCATAGACCTGGGGCCCAAACTTAAACTACCAAAACTTCACCAAGACCACCTTCGGGGAAAAAAAAGGTTTAAATGCTCAGAGGCAGAAAGTTTGTCAGACTTGCCAATGAGGAAGCTAGAATCTGGCCTCTATTTCGGGAGGGATGGTATGAGAACAATTACAACAGGTATCATTTGCATCACTTTCGCTTATTTTGTCCTACTGAGAGTTTAAGTTCACTTTCAGCTCTTCATTTTGCAACTAATATCTTCTTTTAAAAAGCCAGAAATAAATTTAGCCCTTTGAGACTAGTAAGTTCTTCCGGCATTTTAAATAGTAAGTCAGAAGGAGCCCTTAGGAACGCTGTTCTGGGTGTCTTTGGCCATTTTTACAAGGAGTGTCGCACATCTGTGTGTCTACACGTAGCCTGGGGTCTCACCTCTGGGCTCTCCTCACAGAGGCCTAGCAGAGCTTCATTTATCTTAGGAAGGGAAATGGTGCAGTGGAGCCTGCCTGACTCTGGACCTGTGATTCCAAGGTGGAAAGAGTCCAAGATTGTTGCTCAGTCCATTAAGCAATCCCTTTTAGCTGAAGGGATTCATCTATCAATCTCGCTTTTCAGCCAGTAATCTGCTTATTTAGAGGTTTAATTACATTTTCAGGTCACCCGAGCGCTTCTCCTAGATATTTAATAAAATGAGTCCTTATTTTATTTATCACACAGTTTATTTTCCATGGGCTACTCAGGACTGGGATGGAATGAAGGGGACAATTACTTATCAAAAGATAAACAAGTGAGATTTCCAGGTTCAAGGTGTCCAGAGTTAACACAGGAATTATTTGGGTCTCGGGGCTCAGTGACGATCGTAGACTGATCTAGAACTGCATGTCGCAGCCACCATTCCCGAAGCAGAAAGTCAAATATTGATTTCCCAGTGCTTTTATGACCCATTTAACAACAGGCATTTTGGATTGGTTATTTCTTCGGGCTGGAGGGAATGTTCCAGCCAGCCTCCTTTTGAGCTTCCTCTTAATTATCTTCTCTGGAGATGGGTAAAAACTGATGTTTAGCCCTGGCCCCAGACACGCACACATGCACGCGCGCGCGCACACACACGCACACCCCCCTCACCCATAAAGGAGGCTGACACACTTGTGGCACTTGACACTGTGTAAGTTAGCTTGGATGACGGGTATTTAGATATTTTCCACAAAAACTACCAAATTGGGGGAGGGGGAGGTCCCTTTGGGTACGTCTGCTAACAAATTCTCACTAATTGACATCAAGCCAGTTAATTTTTACGTAATAAGTGTTGAGTGATTCAAGGAGCGGCCCCATCCGCCAAGGCTGGGTCTGTACAAAGACCTCTACCTGTTTGGCTCTCGGAACAGAACATTTAATGTTGGGCCAAATTTTCAAAAATGCTGGGAGTAGGAACAGCGTTTTTAATCTTTTGCTCTTTGGGCTACTAATTATGTAGCAAAGGGTATAAAGAGGGCTTTACAAATCATTATTTCCATTAGGAAGGTGTTGGAACCAATTCCACGGAGGGCTCCCCTCCTATTTGCGCAGCTGCTATTCCCGGGGGAGGCGGCCGCTGTGGTGCTGCTTGAAGCCGGGCTTCTGTTCTGTTTCCCCAGCACTTGGAAGAAAAACAAAACAGGCCTAATGAAAAACACACACGGGAAATGCTTTATTATTTCATCATCCTCACCTACTGCGCTCTGGCCTGGCTCTGTGATTGGAAGGACTTCTCCCTCTGGCCGGCTCGCTCCCTCTCCGAGCGGAGGCCGAGTGGGGCGGTATGAGGCCGATACTCTGTCATTTCCTGTCAGATCGTTTTGGAGGAATTTGCTCTTATTTCCTCCTGGCCACAATTCCCCACCTCCACCCCTGCCTTCCCAGCTCAGCACTGGCCGCCTGCCCTATGGTTCAGCGGTGTTAACTTCAAAACGCAGGGTGTGGGGGCTGGGGCGTGGGGGGCATCTGGAAACTCTGGGCACCCAACGCAATCGACCTGTATCCTCCGAAAGCTGAGAAATGGGTCAAGAACCACCACCGAGTGAATTTTAACCTCCAGAGAGGACCAAGGAGCGCCACTCGGCTGGAAAACCAGTGGGTTTGGGGGGAGGGTGCTGAAGTGAGTCATAATATTAATTCAGACTGTAATCTTCCCACATGCATTTTCTTGACTTTTCACCAGAAAGGAGAGTCGGAGAGCAGACATTCCCCAAATCTCATTGGACCATTAGCAAGTGAATAACTCCTTTCATAAAAAATGTCTCCATTTCTTTATTCCACACAGAGTGAAACCTGGATATAATAGACAATGCCTTTATTCACATGGTACTCAGCAACCCCCTACCACCAAATAATCCAGGCATGGTCAAGCAGGTATGGCTACCCAGGAAATTGGAAAGCTTTAGGCCAGACCTCAGTGGGGCCAGCAATGCCTGCCCATAGCAAAGCATCACTAACAGCTTTTTTCTGTTGTACAGGTTGGCCACTTGGACATGGTACCTGGCCTTCTACATTCGAAGATGTGTAATGAATATTTGGTAGATGTTCAATAAATATGTGATGAGTTGAGTTGGGACTGTATGTCAGACGGTGGAATGCTAAGCCACCACCCAGTCTTGTGACAATGGAAAGTGGGTACTTCCCTGTAGAGCCTCCATATATTGCCACTCTCTCGGGGTCAACACCTCCTACCTCCATAGTTAAAGAGTAAGAGTTCTAGAATGCGGCTCCATGGGCAACTTTTCCTTGATGACATTTCTACCAGACTGTCCTCTAATGGGTAGTTGTTACCTAAGATGTGTTAAACTACAGTCCATGGCGTGGGTAATACAGTAGTCACTTACATGCTTCATTCAATGTGCACATCTTCTCAAAGAGTGTTTGGTAATTAGATCAATCAATGAGTGTGATATTTATGTAAGTACCAAAGGAGTTTGGAGTGGGAGGAACGTATGGTGAGAACTGGTCTGTGAGTGTAGATGTGCCTAAATGCAGGATAGGCCTGCCTAAATTTAATTCCCCATTGGAAACATAGAAATAAGTCATGTAAAGTAGCTTATCTAATGGAACAAAAAAATTAGAGACGAGAACAAAATGATCCTCCAAAGCAGAAGCCAGTTGAGATACCCGCCACCAATAGATGGTGGGAAAAGTTCTGTCTGGTGTGTCTGTACTTTCATTTTGAGGCATTAGATAAACATTATCAATCCTATCACAGTTGATAACTACAGAAGTACCGAGACTCCTAAAGATGCTAAGTGTGTGGTTATGATGGAAATAAACTCTTTTATAAAAGCAAAAGGGCTAAAAAAGGAAAAGTGCTGAGGAAAACCAAACCTTGCTCATAGATATGGAATGGAACCTTGACCGTAAGAATAATGCAGAAGGACAAAAAGTAGTTTTCCAGCTCGTGGAAAGGTATGTACCTAGATGGCGATCGACAGTTGTTGCCAAGAGATTGATGAAATAGGAGACATTCTTGTCTGGGCGATTCCAGTGGTTTTCAACCCTCACTGCACATTTGAATCATCCAGTGAGCTTCTAGAAAATGTATTCTGGGGCCACACCGTGGACCAATGAAATCAACACCGCTGGTGGTGAGCACAGGCATCATGACTTTTTAAAGCTCCCCATGGGATTCTGCTGTGTAATCAAAGTGGGCCACAGTAGTGGTGTCAGGTTTTAGCATCAGAATCGCCTGGAGGGCTTATGAAACTACAGTTTTCTGGCCCAACCCCCAGAGTTTCTGGTTCACCAGGTTTGGGGCAAAAAAGCTAGGAATTTGTATTTCTACCATTTTTTTAAAAAGATTTTATTTATTTGACAGAGCACAAGCAGGGGGAGCTGCAGTCTCCCCACTGAGCGGGGAGCCCGACCTGGGGCTTGATCCCAGGACCCTGAGATCAGGGGCTGAAGGCAGACCCTTAACCCATTGAGCCACCCAGGCACCCTCTTCTACCATGTTTCTAGTTGATGCTGCTGCTGCTTAACCTGATATTCATTCAGGAGACACCTGATGGTTTGTTCCTGACTTCATGGTGATACGGCTTGTCTTCCACATATGGTTGGTTCTTCAGTTTCAAGGGCCATATGAATCTATACATAATGAAAGTAAGTTCTAGAACGGAGTGTGAGATAATGCAGCTGCTAAATCGTTTCCTCAATGCTTGGGTAGATCATCAAGGAATGTGACCTGTCTCAGTGTAGGTAGACCTAGTCTGTCTTAGAAGACACCAGACAAAACATATATCAGCAAGGAAAAGAGAATGGTGGGATGAAAAGCATCTCAGAAATTCATTTTGGGATTGCAAGTTCATACCCTTCCTCCACCAGATTTTACCAACAAATGAACTAAGCACTCATCTGGAACTTCTATGTTAGCCGATACATATCTGCTATGTTTTTAATATTAAGATCATGATAAGCACTAGAAACAGAACACCAAGCAAATTATAAATGAAAACCATTCAAACTTATGTGAGAGAAAATTGGACTTAAACAATTTGACTTTGAAGATTTTGAAAGTCAGAGAAATACTGTGAATTAATTACCATACCAATCACTGTTAATTCCTAGCCAATAACTGTTTCAAGGAAGAGCCAGGTTTCACTTCCATCCCCATCTCTCCCTGGCCATATGCCCATCTTCTTACTGCCGCCAGATGCAGATGTACCTCTTGGAACCATCACACAGCTGTAGCATGAATAACCATCTCTGGTCCTCCAGTGGATGTGGGCACCATTCCTTCTTCCCCAACATTTTCCATTCCCTTGTAGTCATCTTTGGGTTCCCACAATTCCATAGCAGTTCTAACCTATTTTTTTTTTTTTGAAAGGAAGAGAGATTGAGGGGCAGAGGGGCAGAGGGAGAAGGAGAAAGAGAATCTTAAGCAGGCTCCATGCTCAGTGCAGAGCCTGACAGGGGGCTCAATCTCACGACCCTGAGATCAGAACCTGAGCCAAAACCAAGGGTTGGACACATAACTGACTGAGCCACCCAGGTGCCCCTAACCTAATTTTTTAAAAATACAAATTTTCCAATAGAGTTACAAAGGCTGCCATTTCTTTTTTTTTTAATTTAAAAAGGATAAATAAAAGGATAAATAAAATTTAAAAAGGATAAATAAGGAAGGAAAGGAATAATAAAATAAAAGGATAAAATAAATTTAAGAAGGATAAATAAAAGTTTATTTGAGAGAGATAGAGCGCATGAGAGAGCACAAGCAGGGGGAGCTGCAGAGGGAGAGAGAGAGGGAGAAGCTAACTCCCTGCTGAGCAGGGTTTCCCCCAACGTGGGGCTTGATCCCAGGACCTAAGTTTAACCAGCTGAGCCATCCAGGTGCCCCAAAAGGCTACCATTTCTAAAGCTCTACATTAAGAAATGCAGCCATATCTTCATGTCTTCTCTTTAAAAAGAATATTTTTTTCATGATTAATGAAAAGAGTGTAGTAGCCAGCCAGGCTGAAGAGAGACTCTAAGTGCATTCATGATTCCCTAAGGTTTGTTGGCTGTCCATGGGCAGCAGTCTGGTAGTGTTACATCCAAGCAGCTCTCTCTATTCTTTGAATCTACCCATTAAAATCTGATCATGTGTTTCTTATGTTTTTCATTTTTAATGGCAAGTGGTGGGCATGTAGAGGGTCTACCACTCGAGAGCTAGTGGTACCTACAGTCTTTGAATTCATCCTGTATTTTGGAAGTTTGCTGGCTTTCATGTGGGAAAACTGTCAAGTGAACCATACAGCATTAAAACTCCAATAAAGGTAAAGTGATGGTCTTGTGGCTGCTTCATAGAGGGAAGATTGAGCCATATGTGTGAGTGAAGAACACAAAAGAAAAATATGCATTTTGATGATTAAATATTATAGCCTATTTTTAGAATATGTACTCAAATATATTTGGTCTGATTAAATAAATTAGAATGTTTGGAATAAGACATTCCAATTAATATTCTAATTAACTGAGTATTGATCAGGATTAGGGGGATGGGGAGGAGAAATACTTATTTAAAAATTTTTAAAAAGAAAAAATGTGCTCATGCAACTTCTCATCTTGGCAAATGGGGTTCATAAAATAAAGTGTATCCTTTTGCAATTGCAAAACTTGTCTGTAGTTAATAAAGATCTACTAAATGTGGAGTTCAAATTAGTTGCTATTTATTTAATTTGCTTTTCAGTGTCAGATTAACTTAACAATTACCAAATAAGAATTTCTATTTTGGGGGCATAATAAAGATGAAAAGGGAAGGACCCCACCATGTTAGTTATATATAAAAGTCCTTTTTAAAACATGCTAGATATTCATATATAAAAGTCCTTTTTAAACATGTTAGATATTCAAAATGTAAAAATATCTTATTGGTGTCAGTTTTTGCTTGAACACATTTTTCTTTTAAAAGTGTCTTTTTCCATAAAGCTGTGGGGGATTTTTCTTTTCTGGTATTTAAAGTAAGATAAAGTTTAGCTGATTTCTTTCCCTGACTATCCCCTTCCCCCTCCAAAGGCTTAATAACCACAAGCCTAAGATTTATGGTGAGTGAAAAAGAAAAATAAGTAAATTATCTGGCTGAGGAGCCGTTCTTCCTCTCTCTGGCCATACAGACTATTTTAAATGCTGCTAGCAGCAGTCTAATTAAAATAATTTCTGTCAAAAGTCCGTGAAATATGCAGCCACAGCCCAGCTCAATGTTCTCGAGCAGGAATGACAAATCTCTGCTTAATTGGTACTTAATATGGTAGTACAGGATTAGTAATTCTCCAGGATAAAGGAGATAACAAGTAGAAATCTCTTGCTTGGGGCAGGGAGCCTTGGAAGATGAACAGACCAAATAGTGCTTACCCCCAAACTGCTTCTATCAAAGGTTGTTGTTTTGGCCATCATTTATGAAATAAAAGACAATTAATGCACAGTTTATGGCTAGCTCCAAGTCCTAATTAAATACAACTATGTACAAAGAATGTGAACAGCCTGACTTACAGAGACCAAAAATAAATACTGGCAGAATTATGGTGACCACTGTAGCCTTCGCTCATCTTTTTATCCTATCTTGGGGATAAGAATCTTGGCAGAGGCATGAGCTACTTCTGAGGCACAGCCATTAAGCTGAGGCTCCTAGTGATTTTTAGAAAATTCGGAAAATGTAAAAGACCATAGAAGGGAAAAAAATCATCCGTAGTACCATTGCTAATAAGTTGGGTACTAAGTTGGGACCACAGCTAACAAATTGGAATTTTTCCTTCCTGTGTGTGTGTGTGTTATCTCCACTGTATAGTTTCTGTGTTTTGCTTATTCTACACATTGTTGCAGCCCTTTTCGTACCTTCTTTTTTTTTCACTTACTATTAAATAGAAACATTTATATATATATTCATAAATGTTCAGTGTAAATACCACTTCTAGTGTTTACAGGGTAGTCTGTCAGGTAGAATAGTCGTTTGCTAGTATCTGTCTTGTGCTGACCGGGTGCCAGATGCTATTCTACAGGCTTTGCTTGTGTTAACTAATTAAATCAGTAATAGCCCTATGAGTCAAATACTTTCATCATCTGCATTTTGTAGGTGTGGATACTGATGCACAGAAAGATTGCATTAATTCCTCCAAGGCTACATAAAGTGGTTAGTAGAGGCAACATTTGAACAAGGCAATCCAACAATAAAAACTATGTTTTTAATTACTCTACTATGTCATCTCTTGAGGCACCACCTCAACTCAACCAGATGATGCCCTTGATCAGAGTCAGTAAACTTTCTCTGTTAAGGGCTAAATAGTAAACTTTCTAGAACTTGTGGCCCAAATATCGTTTCTGTGTCATGTTCTCCTTCTTCCTCTTTTTTTTTTTTTTTAAACAACACTTAAAAAATGTAAAAACCATTTTTAGCTTACTGGCCATACAAAAACAGGCCATTGGGCGCCTGCCGTTATGCGTCTGCCTTCAGCTCAGGTCATGATCCCAGGGTCCTGGGATTGAGCCCCGCATCGGGCTCCCTGCTCAGCGGGAAGCCCGCTTCTCCCTCTCCCACTTCCCCCTGCTTGTGTTCCCTCTCTCGCTGTGTCTCTCTCTGTCAAATAAATAATAAAATCCTTAAAAACAAAACAAAACAAAAACAAAAACAGGCCATGGGGCAGATTTGGCCCATAAGCCAATCCCTGCTATACATTAAAAGTGAATAAAACCTAATTGTGTGAGTAGCAATTAAGATAATTAATTTTAAAAAATTCAATATTAATGAAGCCAAATAATTGATTTGATAGAATGAATTATTCTTATTTCAGCTTGTAATGTTAGTATTAGTATATTCATAACATTAGTATTATGAGTATACTGCATAAGCATTTGTTTGTGAATACATATTTTTAATGGCAGTTAAACTGACTGAAAACATTTAAGTTTCCATCAATTTAAAGTAATTGTGATTTTACTTAAGGACAAAATGAATTTGTTCTTGGTAAATCTCACAAAATTAATAGAAAGTCACAAATTTTACATTTAATCATCAGTTTTGCCTTTTGATGGGCCACAGAGAATTCTGGTGTGCTCTGTTCATTCTTTATGGTAGCAGTTCTCAAACTGTGGACTTGAAACCAGCAGCGTTGGCATCATCTACCATCATCTTGTTAGAAATGCACGTTCTTGGACCCCATTCCAGAAATACTGAATCAAAAACTCCGGAGATAGAGCATATTAAAAGTTTGAGAACCACTGTTTCAGAAAAATTTAGTTCCAAACAAGTTATTTTTAAGGACAAAGCTGTGTGTGTGTGTGTGTGTGTGCACGTGACCACGCAGGCACATGCACACACATATGCACACAAGCAAAAGGATTATTTGTGAGCTAAAAATATCTTGCATCATACCTTATTATGATACATTATGCAACCACCATGTAGACAAGACACAAGAATCAGAATAAGCAAATTTTAGGGCTGCATGTGTATCTTATGCAGGAGCATGAATAAATCTATACTGTCACACCTATCTTTTTATATGACACTGTATTGATTTTGTCACAGCTATTTCCTGATTCATTACCTAAGCATGCCTTTCTTTATAACAATAAGGGATTTAAGACTTAAATATCTGAAAACTTCTTTTTAAATTGGATGTCCTCAATTATTGAGGATACTGTCCCTGAAACTTTAATTGACAAGTTTATTATAACAAAATGTGTCATTTTAAAGTGTCACTCTCAAGATTTAGGTTCTGGGTAAAATGGAGAAAGCACATTATTCTCTGCTCTCCATCTGAATACAGGTGGAAAACCTGGACAAAATGTGGGAAGCAGTTATTTGAGGACTCTGGAAAGTAAACAGTAAATAGAAAATTGAGGAAGAGGACCCACATTCAAAGTGCCACTGAACTGGTGTGAGTTTACCATTGTTGTTTCCCTGTCACATGGCCCCAGAGGTAGACACAGCTGTAGAAATGCATGGCCCAATCCCAGCTTCCTGACTGAAAGCTTCAAAAGAGGAGTCCCAGGAAAGCAGAAAGCAGTAGGGAGATTGTGGAAAGGGAAGTGCTCACGAAAGCAACCCCATAAAGTTATTTACTAACTCGGAGATTCCAAGATTTGCACATGAATGAATCTCATCCTGATCAGTATATATAAGACTTTGAAAAGTGAATAGACTTTCACCCAGGTCTCAGATGTACCACTGGGTGGTACACTCATGGCACAGATCTGAATAGCAATGGGCTTTAAAACCTGAACTCACACTGGGACCACAGTCCATAGAAAGCAAGTTGGAACTTATGGCTTGAAAATAATCAGGTCAAATGCCTACTGAAACAAAAATATCGATATTATTCATAAGTTTTAAATAAGATCCAGAGTCTCATAGTATAATAGTCACAATTTCCAGACTCCAATCAAAAATTACTTGGCATATGAAGAGCCAGGATAATTCAACTCATATGGGAAAGGGCAATTAATAAACATCAATGCCAAGATGACATGTAAATTCAAATTATCTGATAAAATTTAAAGCAGCTATTATAAAAATGCTCCAACAAGCAATGACAAACTCTTTTAAAGCAAAGAGAAAAAAGTCTGAACAGAAAAACAGAAAATATAAAGAAGACCTAATGGAAATTTTAGCACTAAAAATATAATAACTGGAAAAAAAAAAAAACCTCAATGGATGGGCTCAATAGCAGAATGGAGATGACAAGATAGAGTCTGATGTAAAGACTGATCCGTAGAAATTATGCAAATTAAACAACATAGAGAAACTAAGATTGAAAAAATTAACAGAGACTTAGGTATCAGTGGGAAAATAATAAAAGGCCTAATATTCATGTCAGTTCAGTCCCAGAAGAAGAGAAAAGGAGTGATGTTTTTTAAAAAAAATTGAAGAGATAATGCCTGAAAATTTCCCAAATTTGGTAAGACATAAACCTAAAGGTTCAAGTATCTCAGTGAACCCCAATGGGACAAACTAAAATCCATGCCTTGACACATCATAATCAAACTGTTGAAAACTAAAGGCAAAGAAAAAATCTTGGAAGCAGCCAAAGAAAAACAGCATGTTATCTATAGGAGAATAAAGATTCTAATGACTGCAGATTTCTCATCAGAAACCATGGAGACCAGTGGGAGGTGGCACAATAGTTTTCAAGTACTGAAAGGAGAGAATTATCAACCCAGAAATCTATATCTAGAGAAAATATCCTTTAAGAATGAAGATGAAGCAAACTTTTTTTTTTTTTTTAAGCTTAAACCATGTACCAAGTCTTTGGTCCAAATTGTGTAGGATAAGTTAAACCTAAATTGCATTCTATTAACCAATATGAGTGTATTTCTGTAAACATAGTTATGTTGAAATAAAGTTTTAAAAAGAAAAAATAAGAATGAAGGTGAAATGAACATTCTTAGATGAAGGAAAACTGAGACAATTTATTGCTAAAGAAGTTTTTCAGAAAGAAGAGAAATGATATTAGAAGGAAACTTGGAACATCAAGGAATGAGAGAAATACAATAGACATGATAAATATCTGGGTACATGTAATAAACTGTTCTCTTGAGTTCTTAAAAACTGATGGTTGAAAAGGAAAAATTATAGCATTGTCTGATAGGGTTTTCAATGTGTGTAGATGTAATACGTGACAACTACAACATCAGGGAGGGGAGTATAAAAGGATCAATATGGTGGTAAGTTTTCTACATTCTACTTGAAATGGTAAAGTATTGAGTCTAAATAGATTATGAAAAGTTAAGTGTATACATTATAATCCTTAGAACATCTACTAAAAATTTATACAAAAAGATATAATTAAAAACACAATAAATTAAGATGGAATAGTCAAAAATAGTTCAAGTAATCCAAAAGAAAAAAAAATAAAAGGATAGACCTATATCTAAACATCTCAATAATTACATTAAATGTAAATGGTCTATACACATCAATCAAAAAATAGAGATTACCAGAATGGATTAAAAAATCATGCTCCCCACTAGGTGCTTTCTACAAGAAACACACTTCACATATAGTGACATAGGTAGGTTAAAAATAAAAGGATATGCCATGTATAAATAATAAATGAGAAAAGTAAAATAATAAATGAAAAAGGATATGCCACAAAAACATGAATTAAAATATCGCTTCCATTTGCTTTTCCTGGGAAAATATCTGCCATTCAAGAATCCTGACACGACATTATGAAGTAAACTCATTCAGTTACTTCAGTGAGATTGTTCTGAGTGATCATCAGCTCTGCTTAAGCTGCTTTTTTATTTTTAAGTGGGCTAAATACAAGCTTAATTCGGAACCAATTAAGCTTTCTTCTGCCATTTCAAAGGAAGCTTCACACTTTCACAAATGTTTTTGTGTAGTGACAAGCACCAAAAAGCACAAAGATTGATTTTAATTCTAAGGCAAAATTTGTCTGAATATTCACATATAATCTTTTAAATGAGAGAAACACATAGTCCCCAAGCTCACACGGGGTACTAAGTGTTTATTAAATATCATAAATACATCAGATTTGCTCATGTGCTCACAAGTAGACATGCATACACAGACGGGTCACAGCTCCTTGGAAAACCACCCATGTTCTCTTCCTCAGCTATGTTATGTAACACATATGGTTCCTGTCAGTAGCACTCATTCAGAGAGATAAAAACCCTGCAACAGCTAAGTTCAGCCTCTCTCCAGTGGCCTTTTCCTTTGATTTCCAAGATATCAAGTGACTATTCACTAAACCCTATAATTGCCAACCTTAGCCAGTTCCACCTCTGAAAGAAGAGAAAAGAAATAGTCCATTTAAAAGATGTTTTCCCAATACATTGCATAATTAACCTACCTTGATTCTTTCTGGTAGTAGCTTTCTTTGTTAATTTTTTTAAAGAAAGAAAAGACATTGAAAGATACATGTGTTGATTAACTGTCCATAAAAATTTGAAAAATAATTTAGGGACATAATTTTTGTTGTTAATATACAGTATTAAACATATTTGATAGCATAATAATAAATGGTAGTCATGGGCATGGGGAAGTTTCTTTCTTGAAAACTTTTACAGAGATGACGATAGCATTGTTTTCTTCAAACCTGGCTTGAATTCAGCTTGACACATTGTTCTTTTTCTTTTTTGTTCTTCCTGTCTTTAACTTTTCTTCTGCAATGTGAAAATACAAGGCAGATGTCTTCATCTCACTGGAATGCTTTTAACCTTAATGAAGGGTTGTAATAAATCAGTACTTTCAACCTGCTTTCTATCATCAACACATACATACTTTTTGAGATATTAGTCTCTACAGAGATTATTAGAAATAATTAGAACAAGTTAGAACTTAAAATTATTAGTTTGTTAATGGGCATATAGTTGCTGTTTGTTTACTGTATTTATTTATTTATTCAAGTTTTAATTTAATTTAATTTAATTTAATTATTTATTTAAATAAATTAAAATTTATTCAATATTTTATTTAAAATAAAATTTATTTAAATAATGAACACTATATGTTAACAACACATTACACTAACTTATAGTGTTATATTGGTTGTAGGAGTAGCATTTAGTGATTCATCACTTACATACAACACCCAGTGCTCATCACAACAGGTGCCCTCCTTAATGCCCATCACTCATTTACTATATTTAATTTGCAGAAAATTATCTTGCTCATGCATCCAGACATTGTAGTTACTGGACAAGATCTTTTTTTAAAAAGCCATCAATGATTCATTTTTATGCTAGAATAAGTGTGGAATATGTATGTATATTTACACACATGCAGATACACTCACATTAAAAGGACTATTAAAGTATAACTGGGTGATTTTTAAAACTTACCTGTATAGATCATACCAATTTACAAACAAACTAGGAAATGAAGAACTTTTTTCAATTTAAGATTTTCCTGATTGATAAAATTAGAATTTACCTTTTCTTGACCAGATAAGGTATTCCATTATTTCACATTTTGTATTTTTTATTTACTCAGGATTCAAAGATGCCAATTTCTTCAATAAACAAAATGCAACACTATGAACTCCTCTCATTAAGACACAGAAGAAAAATAACCTGCAAAACTGCAGCCCAGAAAGAGGGAGGTGGTAAAAATAACCTCATAAAAATGTGATGTCTTGGTGACCTATTTTAAATGGATGAAATTTGATGATAGCCAAACAAATCACTACTCTCCAAGATCCCATCAATTAAGATGTAGCTGGGATTAATGCTAAAGCCCTCAGCTAACAATGACTGGATCTGAGGATGTGATGGATTTGAATACGCTTTGCAGTATACTAAGTTAAGATAAATTTTTCTGATGGTGACATTCGTAAGAAAATTTTATAAGGCAGACTAACTACCTATCTCGATTCTCAAATGTTTAAAAAAGCTGTTCTGACCTCCAGTGAATCAACCCTACTCGTTCACCTTTCAAGAGACCATAAAGTTTCATGCATGAGACTCTGGATCAGAAATAATGAGATTTAGGTTATGGGCCTCCTTCTTGGAAGAGAAGAACTAGGCCACCCCAATTCTGTGGCATCCTTCTGTCACATGAGTGACCTCCCACATGGGAGAATAGGTTATAAAAGCTTTTCCTATATTTGAGTCCATGGAGCAATGGAGTCCAAAGACTCGGTTTCCAGGGTCAGCTCTGCCACTTGGGTGACAAAAAGAAAATCACCCGCCTTGCCAAACTTCCATTTGCCCATTTTTAAAATGGGGCTGAAGGTATTCCTAGGATGTGTGTGCAACTGCTTGTGAGCAGCAAAGTGATATTCAGCCTTCTAAGCAGGCTGTGCTGGATATTGTAGATGCTGTCGGTGGCTTGATCTTTATTGACCTGTCTGACCTTTAGCATTTGAAACTTGCTCTTTCCCTTTACAACTTCCTTTCCAACACAACACACATTTTTCTGATCGTAATTCCAAGCAGAGTTGGATGAGATCTCAAAACTAGTCTCAAAGATGATCGGTTTGAGAAGCAGAAGCCCAGAGAGGAAGCCAGAATCCCTCAAGGAATCATGATTTGAATTTAGGTCTTCATACCACTGGTGTAATTCTGATTCATTCATTCCGTAAACATTTACTGAGCACCTGTTATGGGCTAGACACAAGGCTTCTCTAATCTCTCTTTCAAAATGTAGTCTGTAAAAATATTAGACCATCTTTCAGTGCTGGTGTGTATGGTTAAGATTCTGGTCATAATTTATCATTATTTAAAACACAGTTTTAGAGTGATACTGGTACTTTTCTATGATTGTTATTGTTGTCACTGTTATTACTACTAAGGAAGCCTTCCTTTAAGTGAGAAAGAGGCCCAAGGTAGATTTCAGATAAAAGCGGAGTGAAGCAGGAGTACCCCTGCCGCAGAATTTTGGAGGCACCTTGGCCAAACTCCTAGAGTTTCAATGGTATCAGAGTCTGAGAACCATGGCTTCGCATGATTCTCTTTCTTGGGCTTGACCTAAAGGTTTCATCTCTAGATAGAATGTAGAAGTATTTACTATTATTTCAAGGAATCAGAGAAGCTTAAATCAGCCAAAAATGTTAAACTGCTTTCTTTCCAACATTGTGCCTATATCCTTGAGATACAGGGGATAAGAAATTTATACTTCCTTGTTTGGGAAAATGCTTCCTTTAGGTATTGGTATGCTACTTTGGCTCTGACTGGCTACCATTCTGTGAAATACACAGGCCTGTTAGGACTGTTCTAACTCCAAATGAGTGAGGTTGTTCATTGGCCTGGTTATGGTCTGTAATAATGTTCCAGTGATATTAACAAATTCAGCATCAGAGTGTATTTTTATAGCTCCAAAGTCTTCTTTTCTCCCAGGAGCATGGGTGGAGGGATTGATGTTTTGATAAAGTTTTTCATCACTAAAAATTCACTGTTCAGTGAAGACTACTGAATTAGGAACACACATGGTCTAATTATGGTGAGCAAGTCAAAATACAAAAAAAATACATATTAATAAATCTTCTTATACAATCTGAAACAGCTGTAGTTGTCTAGATTAAGAAGAGGTATATGACATGCAATAAATTGATTGTTTTGAATTGAGGGGTTTTGGCAAAGGGTTACATTTAGGACACAATAAAATGTAGTGACATCAGTTTCTTTTATAAAGAATGGATGTAATAGAAGAAAACCTTCCTTTGAAAATAATTGAGTTTGGAATGTCCATCAAGCCAATCCACTTTTTGCACATTTTCATGCAATCCATAGGTCAAATGGCTTTCAGTTGTCTCTAGGATTAACGCATGACAACTCTGGTTTCCAGATGCCTTGGACTAAGCCCATTTCTGTCAACTACTCTGGAGGCATTTGGCCAGCATTTGTGTTTTTATTTGGGTTATGAAACATAGTTTTGCTATAACTATACCTGTTTGCCAAATTATTATTATTAAAGCTCCAGTTTCTTCTTTGTGGTCAATGAACCACATCAACTGATCTAATCCTTAGGATTTTGCACGCTAAATTATTTCTTTTGCCTGTTCACAAGAAGAAAAGAAAGGAAAACAGTATATGTGTTCCGTGTGACTCCACAAGTAAATTATGTAGAATTAAAGCAGTTTGCCCTGTGGTTTATTACTTAGACATAACTAGATAATGAAGGACTCGTGCCATAAAACGACACTATTTTTATCCAAAATAGACATCTTATTTGAAGAAGTGATTTTGCTTTGTTTTAGTATATTTGAGATAGAACCCTACTAGTTTATGTCTCCCTATTTTATTCATACATGATATATGTGGGAAAGAAAAATGATTGATCATTCCAAGTGCTTTCTAAAAATAAAAAGCTGGGATTTCATTTTTCAAATCGCTGCTTAAAGATGAAGTAGTCCCTTACGAGTTGAGGGCAGATACCATTCTTCCAGGAGTCCAGCCCAATTTCAAAAGATTTTCTCTGTGGTTTTAAGGACCAGAGTCATTTTAGCTCACAAGAGTAAGCCATTCTTGACCACAGATGAGGAGCAGATTCTTGCCAAAAGGGAGCCCCAGGCCACCATGGAAAGGACACACTGGGTAGGGGCAGTTCTATGAAACACCTCAGGATGTTTTTAATGTTAGGTTCCTTTCATATACTATAATGTAGTGTTCCAAATGCCCAATACTACAGAAAATGAATAAAAATAAAGAGCACACCTCCCCACCCCCCATGATAAGCCTGTCACAAGGAAAACTCTGTATCTTAAAGAATCAGGTTGAGGGTAGTGTGTTTACGTCCTTCCTCACCCTGCTCCCCTACCATTTCCCTCACCTTTACAACATGCTTACCAAAGTGCAACAGGGCAAAATATAAAGCCTGAGGTAGAAATGGAAATGAATGGAAAGGTGGCTGACCAAGCACCTCAGCTCATCCACTGTCCACTTGGACACACAAGTGAAGAGGGGCCCTGCTTTTCTGGTATAGAAATAAGAGCTCACCAAAAATATTCAAAGAAAATCAGAAATACCATATGGTGTGAATGTAAACTGGTACCTTTCTGGAGGGGCAATTGGAAAGTTTATTTTACAAATACGTGGTGTCAGCATGCCCAGTTCTAGATATTTCTCCTTAGGACAACAATCATGAATGCATACCAAGAGTTAACTACGGATGTGTTCATTGCAGCTTTATTTATAATGGTGTCAAACTGGAAACAATTTCAATTTCCAGCATAATGGTTTGGTTAAGAAATGATATAATCATCATTAAATGAGGCTATCAAAGAATATTTAACAAGATGAAAAGACTTTGTGATATATTGGTAAGTGACAAGAACACATAACATTAAAAATTCTCTGTGTGTGTGTGTGTGTGTAAAAGAAATGTTGGAAGGCTCTATCCTAAAATGTTAACAGTCTGTATCTCTGTATTGTGATATTTGGGGTTATCCAGCTATTCCTAGATGTTCTGCAACAAATGTGAATTACTTTGATAACAAGAAAATATTTTTTTAAATATTGGAAAAAGAGAAGTGCCCCAAAGAGATGAAATAGCTTTGTAGAAATTGACTGAATGATTAATTGTTGAGAAATCTGCATTGTACCTTCACATTTTAAATACAATCCAAAATAAAAAAATGATTTCTTTGTAGAAAGGCTTAATTATTTCTTTAGGAAAACTGTCTTCAACTTGGCAATGTAGCAGCCTATACAGTCCCATGTTTTACTTTTATTCTTTTTTTTCCCAAAGTTCAGATTTATAGTACCTGCTGTTGCATTTAATGTCGTAGTCACTCCTAATTTCTGCAGCCAGTGAAATTCTACCAGTCTCCATTCCACAATTTGCCCTCAGCAACAAGCAGTCTGGGAGACATAAAACCAAGAGATTTTCTGAGGGCGGGTAGCAGACACTTTTACCAAATATGAAATACCAAAGCCACCCCAAGCCAGAGGGTATTTACTAAAAAGGTTGCAAGTAAGCAGCAGATAATTTTAAGCTACTCAGACTAGGCAACTTTTGAAGTTGGATATGAGCCCCTTCAGTCAAAGAGGGCTTTGAAAAGAGCCACGAACCATCCTCCACATAAGAACCACAACTGTCCATCTGGAAGAGATGTGAATTTGACCTTTGAATAAACACTGTGAGATAAAAAAGAATAATACAGAATTTTATTTTCTCTTGTCGAAACCTGAGAGGCATTGTAAAAAGATGGTTAAAGGCACAGGCGATGGAGCCTCCATCCAAGTACTAGCTATGTGAGCTTGTGGGAGTTCTAATTTCTCCCTGCCTCGATTTCCTCAGCCGTTAAAGGGATGTTAAAATGCGCTAATCTCGTCGGGTTAAAATAGAAATTAAATAGAACAGTTTTTGTACTTTGCGTACATGTGACAAATGGAAAATAGTCCATAAACATTACTGCTTTAATTATTTGATTATTTAATTATTTTCATTTGGTTCAGTCCCATAAACAATAAAGGGAGTCATCTTCTTCTGACTTCCAAGAAAGAAAAGAAATTCTTTGGAAATGTTTAGAAAACAGAGGCATATTCCAAAATCTATTTCAGATTCGTAAATCTAGCAACCGATTTTTGGCTACAACCCATGGCTTCTGCTCATAATTGCAATTCATAGCTTCCTAACTGCTCTTTGCTTCAAGTTACATTCTTATATAGCTCTCTATTCTGAAATGCGTATGTGTGATAGAAACAACTGACTGCCTCTTTAGAGTGGGGATAATGTCGGGCAGTCATGAGTAATGCTTAAGAAAAACGGCCCTTTAAAACAGAAAAGGGTTTGTGTGTTTCCCCTAGTTTTTGAACACTGACAATTAGCAGTGATTTCTCCACTTCCTGTTAATATCACTGTGGCCAGAGGGATGAACATGTCATTAACTATTCTGAAAATAACTTCTATGCTGCAGAGAAATCCTACTTCATCTTAATCACGAAACCCACCTCTGCCGTTATTTCGTCAAATCACCATCACCTAAAGGAACAATTAACACCTTAGGATGTCGGAGTTCTGCTCCACTGAGCACAGTACAAGTTGCTACCAATTTTTGTGTGCCAACCAAACCACTCACTCTGTTAACCATCCCTGCTGAGAGTCAAAAACGTAGTGATCTTTACATTATGCTCATCACTCATATTTGAACATGGAAGTCCATGTCATGACCATTCAACTCCAAATACTACTATTAACATATATTATAAAGCAAAGAGAAACATCGGTGGGCCAGATAACACCATAAATGGATTGTATTTTTGAACACAAAGAAAAGTAAAAGACAGGGGCACCTGGGTGGCTCAGTTAGTTAAGCGTCTGACTCCTGATTTTGGCTCAGGTCATGATCTCAGGGTCGTGAAATCGAGCCCCTCGTTGGGCTTGCACTGGGCATGGAACATGCTTAAGATCTCTCTTTCCCTCTCCCTCTGCCCACCCCCTCACCACTCACACACACTCTCTCTCTTTCTCTCTAAGAAAATAAAAATAAGAAGTAAAAGACAATTTACCCTAAACACTCACCTCTGCAAATTTACCACTAGCCTCTGCAAAACATTAATGGGACCATCAATCTATTTACTAATTGTCCAAGCATCACAGACACTCAGGCACATAAGGTGAATAATTCCAATTTTCTTCACTGAAAAAAATGCTCCCATTACACACTTTATTAAGAAAACACCTCCATGGCAATGGCTCTAAAGAAATGATACCAGTTTTTAAAAAGTAATTAATATATGTTTGGACTATAACTTAAGTATGAGACATGTCTAGTCAATGTAGCATAAAACAAGTAATGCTAAAACGAAAACACTGGCCACGGGAATGCAGAGAGTTATCTGCTACTGTTGTCAAAACCTAATCATGGGCAGAGGCGAAGGATCTCCTTTGCTCAAAGGATCAAGGTCTGAGAGGTTCAAAGAAAAAGAAGTTCTTAAAATGAGGTTCCAAGAGAGTGGCGGTGGGCAGGGGGAGGGTCTATGTTTTATTTTGTGCTGTGTCCCACAACGGTAACACAGTAGGCATTCAATACTTGTTGAATAGGTGGGTGAATGAAGAAAAATTGGAAGATAATGTCATAAATGCCCTGTATGTTACTAACAGTGTGTGCTTGCGTGTGCATTCTTCTAACAATTTCAGGTGAACGCTCGCACCCTGAGTAAGCAAACGTGGTAAGCAAAACCCTTTGCATCATGGTATGCCAACAATTCTTCTTCCTGCCAAGCAGCAGCCCTTAGCAACCGAACGTGGAGGAACCAGGTATTGCTTGGCTTTGTTTCTACTGGCACTTAGGACATCTTGGCTGCTAGGAATTACACAACAAGTAAAATCCTGATGCCTAAGTTAGCAACGAATTCATGTAAACAGGAAAAAATATTTATTGTTTCAATAAATCACAAAATTGGACCAAGGCCTTGAGGAGGTTAAAGTTTCAGTGTAAATGGCAGCTGTCCAAACAATTCTACATTCTTAAGTGTACTTGCCCAAGATCTTTTGTGAAACGGACACTAAGGAATCATAGCATCAAAAAGGGAATGGAAGGATTCAGTACAGTATCACCGTAAAGCCTGAGTATTTGGTGCACTTTCTTGAAAAATTTGACAAGACAATCTCTATTTTTCTTATTTACATATATGTATATATATCTAAAATATTAGCCATAAGCCATAAATCTTATCATTGCTGTGGTATATTCTTGCTGGCTCTGTTACTTCCTGGTACTTAAAGAGAGTATGACTATGAACAAGAGTTGGAGATACGGTTTCATATGTTCTTTTTGGCCTTGGGTCATTATTTGATATATAAATCAAAAACAGGAGTTCGGGCTCACTACTAGATTGCATGCACTATCACAGAACCCAACAAAAGCACAACCTATTCAGAATTTGGATTATAATGAAAATCATAATCTGCTCCAGGCAAGGTTTGGGCTTTTTAATTTTTGATTGTTTTTTGTTTTGTTTTTGTTTGTTTGGGGCTCCAGTACTTCTGCCATATAAAATATTTCTTAACATACGATTTTATGGAAAGTCTCCATTACGATTGTTTACCACCATCACTGGAATCAACGCTTAATATTTTGAAGTTTCCCTATCTCAATTATTATTTTTTTTAATTTTATTTATTTATTTGACAGAGAGAGAGACACAGCGAGAAATGGAACACAAGCAGGGGGAGTGGGAGAGGGAGAAGTAGGCTTACGGCGGAGCAGGGAGCCTGATGCGGGGCTCGATCCCAGGACCCTAGGACCATGACCTGAGCCGAAGGCAGAGGCTTAATGACTGAGCCACCCAGGCGCCCCTATATCTCAATTCTTTGATACAGTGGCTTTCAAGCACCTGCTCCATGCCTCACACCATGCCAGGTCCTGTTAGAGACGCAAAAGAAATGCATTTAATAGTCCTTGGCTTCGGAAAACTTACATCAGATGAAGTTGTAAAACCGAGAGCCAAGTGCTGAAATGCATACTACGAGCTGTGCATGCCACGGAAAATCGGGCCGACAGGGCTGTGTGGAGGACAAAGCAGGTACTGGTGAGGGAGGTGGAGCTGAGAAGAGGCTGGGCAAGGAGATGGGGTTATTCTGGGCTTCGAGCTGCTGGTGCAAAATGGTGCCAGTAGGAAAATCAGGCAAAATAAAATGGAGTATCATTTTCTATTTGGGAATTTCAAAATGATTTAATAGCTACCCTTTATTGAATATTTATTAAGGACCAGGCTGACTTGACTTACATCATTTAATTTAAACCTAAAAAAAATGAAGTAAGGTGCTATTATTATCCCCGTGTTCCAGATGAGGAACCTGAACTTAGGAGTGAAGGGGACTCTGCCACAAGACTCGTAGCAGCACAAGCAGAAGTAAACCCAGGCAATGCGGCTCCCAAGTCACATTTCATACATGACACTGGTCCATGGAGTTCTCCATGCAGTATTCCTGGGAAGAAAGACAGGCATAGCCTAATGTTAGTGATACAAGCTTCCCTGGAGGGAAACTGTCTAGAGCTTGGAAACATAATTTCCCAGACTCTGTAATATCCTAGATCCCGAGGACCATCTTTAAATGGATTCCTCATTCTATAAAACACGTGCGTGCTCACAAATAATGCAGTGGTGGTATCTCTTTGATCAGAGAATCTGCTGTTATCATGCAGTTCAAGAAAAGCATCCAAATTCCACACAAGAAGTCAGCCAAAGAAGTTGAGCCCCGGGCCAGTCACTTAACCTTTCTTGATCTCAGTTTCCTCATCCTAAATGAGGGGTAAGGACTTGGTGACCTCTAGGGTCTGTTTTGAAATGCTGCAAGTATTTCATAAATGTCACTAACAATTTCAGACAAACATTAGAATTCCAGAAATGGAAATGTCAACTGAATAATGAGGAGCAGACGCCATGTGGAAACTCTGTCATGATCGTTCTTGAAAAATAAGCCTTCTTTGTTTCATTAGTGACACAGGAAGGCGAGTACCCCAAAGACTTCCTTTAACAACTTGAAAAGTCTTTCTCAAAAGGCAAATGCAAAAGAACTGAGGTGTATTGTATGAAAAATGGGAAATGGGTATTTAATATCAATTTTTTTGGTCATAAAAACACCATAGCCTCATACCTCAATTGATCTAAATATTCAAGAGAATGAAATACGTTTTACTGAAGTATGCTTGAGGCCAACAGTATCATTAACTAATTGATCTCTTGCTTAGGCAAGTGATGAATCAACCTAAAATATCTATTTCCTGACTGTTTATGTTTAAACACCACCGTTTCCTAAGGAGAAACTTGCAAATGAAGCGCTTCCTCATTTAACAGGAACATTCTGAAAACCAGCCCTTGAAGGGCTCTCGGTGAATTCCCAAGCACATCATATAATGATTTTAGTTTCCTCAGCCCCAGCATTGTCATGTCCTGTGATAAAAGTAAGAAGAGGTGAAAGGTTCATGTGTTTTCATTTATCCTTTTTTTCATTTACTCTTTAGAATAGCTTCATGATTTTATCTTTGTCTGTTCATGGTTGTTCTAACAAAGTGAGAACATGTCTTTTTGCACCGTGTATTTTTTTTTTTTCGGATAGCTTTTTAAATTTTTTATGTATTAAGCTATAATTTACCAACAGTAAAATGTACAAATCTTACGTATACAGCCCAATGATTTTTTTCCATATTATGTATCAAGTTAACCGCTGCCCAGATTAGGATATAAAACATTTTCATCACCCAGAGAGTTCCCTTGTGCACCTTGCTAGTCAATAACCCTTCCCCTCCTGAAGTACCTGGCATTCCAACTTCCATTTCCATAGACTAGTCTTGCCTGTCCTTGAAATTCATAGAAATGGAACCACACGTTATGGACGCTTTTTGTCTGACTGTTTTCACTTACTGTAATATTTTTTAGATTCTTCTGTGTCTGGGTATCAGTAGTTCATTCCTTTTACTGCTGAATGCAGGCTTATAGGACAGTCTGTTTATCCATTCACCTGTTGATGGGCATTTGGGCTGTCGCCAGGACTAGGGCTATTATCAATAATGCTGTGATGAATATCCTTGTGCCAGTCTTCTTGGGGACACATGCACTTGCTTCTTTTGCATGTAGCCCCAGAAGTGAAATTGATTTGTCATAGGGTAGGTATGTGATTAACTTGCTCTGTATTTTATGAACACTGTCGGAGAGTTGCCACATTAAACATCTATTGTTTATCTGAGATCTGCAGGTAGGAAAAAAGGGGAATTTCTGGGCATACTGATAGTAATCTCCCAGATCGAGCATTTGGACAGTTACTAAATAGACGATCCAGCAGTTTTTCAGGAGTTTCCTGTTCACACAGAGAGGGTGAATGCACCTTTTACATCCTTCATGGATGCTGGTGAAATCCTGCCCTCTACCATCAGGGAGATTGTTCCCTGGAGCCCAGGTATTGTTTCAAAACTCAGATTTCCTAACAGGAAATGTGTCACAAAACAAATCCTAGCATGTGAGGATCCTGGGCAAGGCCAAACTGACATCTCATTTGACCACTCAGGCTTCCACAGCATTTGATAACCCCTCACGTCTAAGACTTCCCTGTGTCCCTGAACCAAGCAGTAGACGTCAGCCTCAGGAAGTCTCAGTCATTTTAAAAACCGATCTCCCTCTGTTCAGCTAATCATCTTTCCTCTGATTTATAGTTGCTGGCCTGCAGGTGTTGAAAAGGTAGTCGTCATTGAGCCAGAGAGCAATAATCCCAGAAAGTATATCTCCACAGCTACATCACCCTCCCCTGTCACCCACCATCACAGCCAGCCAGCTCCTCACTCCCTCCTGCTGTGAATCTGTAACGTGCCTCGGGTCATATATGTGTCTTTGGTAGCAAACTCTTATCATTCTGCCCCCAAGTCGAAAGGAGAAAAATGCCCGCAGGGATCAAGGAGAGTGTCTCCTTACACAAATCTTTTTTCTGATAAGAGGTGACCCATAGCCAGAACCAGAGATTTATATATGCATTTTGACATAAATCTGCATCTGTAATTATGAGTCATAACGATCTTTATAGGCTGCACTAAATTGGTGAAGAAGAGTTACTGTTATTGACAAAGCATTGACCTGAACATTAGTGGAGGAAGAGCTAATTATCTTTTTCTTCCTGAGGAGTGAGACTTCTTTTCTAGTTGTGAATCACTTTGAACCCAGGCCTTTGTTAAGTATCTTTTCACATCTGAAAATAAACATAGCTGAGCCTCCCATACTCATCCTATATCTTTACCTAATTATATGAAAATTTCAAAACACATTCTAGAAGCGTTTTGATCACTTCCAAGACAATGATCAGGGTATGGGAGGTGGCTGAAGAAGCCAATCTATATTTTGTGAAAGCAAGTTATCTGCGAGATGTGCTCCCACGTCTCAAAGACCAAAGCCTATTTTTAGCTGGTCATGCTGGGATTCAAGTGTGGATCCACCATTAGCGTTAATAGAGCTCCGGGCGGCTGACTGCTGTGTAGTCAGCCCAGAAAATGTACTCTTTGGAGTGGTGGAAGGTTAAAGCGAGCTTTAAATCAGAGCCTTATCATACTTGCATGTTATTGGCAAGTCTGCCTAAAAATAGAATCTCATTACTTTAATTCTACAGTATTCTTAGGTGAGCCAACCTTTATTATTAATAACAGCATTTCACATTTATATAGCACTGTCTGCTTAAGAGAACTTCACAAATTATACACATAAAACTTTCCTACCTTAATGTAACAAGCGATGGGTTCAGAGGGCAGGAGCTGGTGGTAAGTAGTGGCCCCCACTCTCTCTCCAGACAGGAGGACGAAAGAAATGTCACGGGGTGGCTCTAAACAAAGCCCCTCTTTGAAGTTGAGCCATTTTAATTCTTTGAAAGTATGTTGTGTTTTCCATTGATGATTTGCAAGGCCCTGGGGACATTCACAGTAACCTCAGGAATAATAGGCTGCTTCTATAATACATTTTATGTATATCTATTCAGGTCTTAGCTGAATTTTGGAAACAATAAGGGCAATAAAAATGCACACCTCCCCCCTTTCTCCAACCAACCAGGTGTTTCTGAAGGGCCCTCTCTGTGGGTTCCCATATCCCACTTGGGAACCCAAACCCAGCTATTTAGGATGGAAGGAGGATGGAACATTATCATCCACCTTTAAGCTTATACCAATTCCTTACCAAATTGCCTAGACTAGTTCGTAGAGTAAGTAGCCATGTTTTCTGGATAAATGCTGTGTGGATGTGTAAAGAATGCCTTTTGAGTATGGAGTAATGTGGTAGGCAGGATTCTAGTTCAACTATGTAGCTTAATAATTGTGTGAGTGTGTGTATGTGTGAGTGTGTGTGTGTGTGTGTAAGAGAGACAGAGCTGTGTGGTGGCGATAGGTATTCAGACAGCCTGCAATTCAGTGGGACAAACAGAACATGGGATAATAATCTCTATACAGTTAGTGCATTTTACTGAAAGCACATGTCATCTAAAGAAGCTGTCAAGTCAACACTTCCACAATAATGACCAGAGAAGTACCTTCTCTGAGTCAAACACTGAATGGGCATGAAAACACTGAATAAGACATATACTCGAGAGAGAAAGAGCATGAGTGGGGGGTGGGGCAGAGGGAGAGAATCTCCAGGCAGACTCCCTGCTGAGTGGGGAGCCCAATGCAAGGCTCAATCCCATGACCTAAGAGATCATGACCTGAGCCAAAACCAAGAATCTGGCGCTCAACTGACTGAGCCACCCAGGAGCCCGTAGGGAATTTCAATTGGTAGGAAAAGCACTTGGATAAGAACAGAGTACACAGACATTTATAGGAGCCCATAGGCGAGGAGCATGACCAGATCTTGGGTGGTCAGGGCGTGCTTCCTAGAAGAGATGACATTTAAGGTAGCCAAGCAAGGAAGGAAGGAAGGGAGGAGGAGAAAGCGTCTAAAGGAAGAGGAATCAGCAGGTACAGAGTCCTCAAGGCAAAGAGAGCTACACAATCCTAGCACTGAAAATGCGTGAGACCAGGGTGTATCTCATCAGGAGCAAATAGTGGCCACTGGAAGAAGGAAGAGAATACTGAGGGGCTGTGTGTGCCCCACTAAGGAGCTTGGGCTTTATCCTGAGAGCAATGAGAATTGACAAAGTAGTATTTTAATGGGATAAGACTGTTTCTATTTTGAAATATAGCAGGTAAGATATTTCAGCTCACTCTGCTTCATATTTGTACTTTTGAAACTAGCCTGCAGTCTCTTTTTCTCCCTTAATTTCTCTTTTCTTGTCTCCATATAGACTGTCCCAGGATACCTACATCTCAGCATTGAGTCAAAGTTAGCACATTGGGTCTTCCTGTGAACTCTGAAGTAAACTCAATGGAAAGACCCCCAAGACAGTGGTTGATACCTGGATACATTCAATACTCCCAGCTGCTTTTGTGACACCAGTCTCAGAGGTAAATCCTACAAAATGTCACTCAGTCTTGTGCTCTTTAGATGGACTAGGCCATGGGGAGAGGGACAAAAGAGAATTGCACAGAAAAAGGGCATTGGTCTCATGTTAACCATGATAAATATGCTTGTTCAGGAAAAAAAAGGGGGGATCTAGAAAGCTCAGGAGTCTGATCTGGACAGGAATGTATATGTGTTTGTGGTTCCCAGATGGAGAAATGCTTCATGAAAGGCCAGCCCTTTGGCACTGTTAACTCCTATCATGGTGCCTGACAATGTTTGCAGAGGGTTGGCTGTTTCCATTCTGCAAAGCTTCAAGGGGACTTGCTGACCCAAAGGATCAAGACCATGGTGGAATAAACACCTCCGAAGGCTTCTGGAGAGGGAACAGTTCAACTGCCTTTCTTCTTCCTCCTTTTCTTCCTTGTTTAACCCCACATATGATTCTCCCCCACCACCACCCCCACACCACCTCCGATGCCCCACATGACTTTTGGAGAAAATACTGTGGTTATTAGTTATCAGTCTGATAAAAAAAAATTAAGCTGATTATTATGGACCATCCCTTCCCTTTGGAAATTTCTCTCAACTGTAAAATGGACATTTTGGGAGGATTTGATGAGACAATCCCTGTAAAGAGCTAAGCATGGACCTGGCTTATAGGAAGACTTTAATCAATGTTAGCTATTCTTGTCTTCTTGTGTTCCTATGAAAATCCTCTGATTTTCATATGGTTATTCACAACAACCTACAAGTCCTATGTCTAACATGGCAATTCTTCCTTGTCTTCCCACTTCCAAGGATTCTTGGGAGTTTGGGTAACATATTGCATTATTGTATCCTCCAATAGGCACTTACATCATTCAATGCAGTGCTCTTTTAGCAAATAGTTTTGAGTTGGAGATTTTCTGTAAGAGAAAAGAACTCAAGCTTATTCTAGAGTTTGGTAAAACTCTATTTGCACAATGCATTATCAACTGGAAAGAAATTTGGAAATATATATCAAGATCCACAAAAATGCTCAATTTTTTAACCCAGTCACTGTATTTTATTTCCAGGAATCTTTTCTGAGGAAATCATCCAGAAGGTAAGAAAAATATGATTATAAATATATTAATGACAGTATGATTTAAAGTATCTTAAAACTGACAACAACCTAAATATCTACCAATAGGGTTGTGGTTTAATTCATACTGGCATATCGAATCAAGGGTATATTAGCAGCTTAATTCTGAGGACCTGCTGGGAATTTTCAGAAAGATTCTTCAGTGACATTCACCCCAGAGGAAGATTTGAAAGAACAAACTTAACAGACCCTTTCTAATACAGTCCTCTCTTGAAAGGGAGTTATTTTCAGGTGCCAGGGTGGCTCAGTAGGTTAAGTGTCCGACTCTTGGTTTGGGCTCAGGTCATGATCTCAGGGTCATGAGATCGAGCCCTGCCTCAGGCTCCATGCTCAGCATGGAGTCTGTTTGTGATTCTCTTCCCTTCCCTCCGTGCCCCCCCCCTCTCGTGCGCGCGCTCTCTCTCTCAAACAAACAAATCTTAAAAAAAAAAAAAAAAAAGAAAGGGTGTTATTTTCAAAATGGCCAGCCAATTTTGCTCTTCAAACGTAATGGGTAGATGGCTCTTGGATTGTAGCTACCAAATCCTAGTAGCACAGAACAACAGCCTCACGCCTCCCAATAAATGATTCATGTAAGCATGGTTTTTTGAGGCTACAGGCTATGCTCTTAGTCAATTTACACGCGTGATTTCATTTTATCCTCACAAAAATCCAACGAGGTATTATTATCCCGTTTTACAGATAAAGAAACTAAGTTCCAAAGCAGTGCAATTCATTTGTCCGACTTGAAAGCCAGTCATGCAATTGTCCTGAAAATCAGGTGACCTTGTGTGTTTTAAGCCACAGTAACCTCTCAGTATATAGCAGCTGTTAGTTTTATAAACCACTATGCAACATTGCTTCCAGCAGTATAAACACTCCACTTTTTAACAATAAAAAGTAATTTTTGGTCTGAAACAGAAAACATGAATGCCATGTGGACAAGTTCCGGAAGAATAATTTGGCCGGTACCTTTAGCAAGCAGAGCCTTTTAGTAATTAACTCCTATTCCGTCTGTCACTTTAGTAGCCAGTTCCTTGCCAAGCTGGAGATAAAGGTAAACAATGCTTTTGGTCAACGGGGTTCTTCACTGTTGGTCATGGGAGAACCTTCCTCCATGATGGACAACCAGAACAACTTCTTGGGGAATCATGCTAAGACACTTTAGAAACAGGGAGAAAGGGAGGGAGAAGGTTGAGAATGTAGAAGAGCATGAGTAAATTTGCTGTGAGAAAGTATGCTTAGCAAATGAATTCATCAGCACAGATGTATGAACTGTCATTTGATAAAATTAAATGAGGCAAACATTTAATGGTGTTAGGTTGTAGCGATCCAATTGAATGATTGATTTTCTCAGAGTAAAAGTGTTCTTAAAAACAGTCTTTTCACACAGCATATGAAACTATCCCTCAGTGAACACGTTCACCTTTTATCACATTCAAAACTTATTTTTCGGGGCGCCTGGGTGGCTCAGTCGTTAAGTGTCCGCCTTCGGCTCAGGTCGTGATCCCAGGATCCCGGGATCGAGCCCCGCATCGGGCTCCAGCCCCTCATCGGGCTCCCTGCTGCAGGGAGTCTGCTTCTCCCTCTCTCTCTGCCTAACACTCCCACTGCTTGTGTGTGCTCTCGCTCTCTATCAAATAAATAAATAAATAAATAAAACCTTTAAAAAAACGAAGAAAAAACCCACTTATTTTTATAAAGCATGTGGAGCCAAGTCCCCTTGTTCTACATCCAGCTACTGCTCCACTGTATCTTCAGGCAGATCACCGTGGCTTCCCATTAGGTGTGCAAACAGCCCACCAGCTATGGCAGAGCCAGAGAGACCGGGGAGAGGCTGGGCTCTTGCAGCGTTCTGGAAGCACTCTCGCTGAACCAGTCTGCTGCAGGGAACAAGCCCATGCTCATTTCTAGAGGAAAACCCGGCGTGAGAAAGCCCTTGCTTTGTTTCTGACCATCATTAAGGCTTTACTCTATTAAATGGAGTCTAGGCGTTCCCTGCTTTTCAGAAGTTCGCATTCTGCTACTTGGCTTTTATGAAACACCTAATTAGTATCTGTTTTCGCTAACTGAAAGAAATCTGGAGAGGATTTGCACTTTTTTGAAAAAAGCCAAAAGCAAAAATAGCGTTTTGCAGCGAGCGGTTGTAGCGGCAACACGCCCTCTGAGGCAGCAAGAGCGACCCCACCAAGCCCCTTCCCGGGACCACACTCAGCATCTCAGCAGCAAACGGCTCTAGCTTTGAACAGTGTCTGAGGGCAGCTGTGCTCTCTCTCCATTTATTTTGTGCATCCATTAGCAAGATGTGTCCTAAGGTACCAGAGAAGCCTGTGAGAGGTTATTTTGGGGGGCTGGGAATGCCCAACAATTTTTCCATATTAATTAATGGTAATTGCTTCTTTGCTTTATTTATATTGCTTTGGCTGATGCAAGATTTCCTAGGAATGCTCTCCCTTCAGACAGCGGGGAAACCTGTACGTGCTTGGGCCTTTTTGCCCCATTTTTCTACTTCTACACGTTTCAGGCCAGACTTTCCTTACCTGAACTTGAAATAAGCATGATTTTGCCTCTCCTCTCCATTTCTGCTATTTGTTTGGGGCTGCTTTTCTGAAATGAGAATAATGGCCAAAAAAAAAAAAAAAAAGGAAGAGAAATATCATTCAAACTTTTTTTTTTTTTTTTAAATGCTAGGGCTGACTTAAAAGAGGTGTTTATAAAACAGGTAAAGTTCAGCTTGTTAGCCTCTCCGGTGTAGAAGGTGAAAACTATGGAAGAAGGCCAGCATTCTAACTGGTGCTTGAGAAAAACTGCATCTCCACCAGGAACTTGGAAGAAAAATCATGGAATGGAAGGAAGGCGCAAATAATCACATAACATCTCAGAAACCTTGCTCTGAGCAGCTTGATGAGCTATTTGTGTCTCTTCGTGGATTTTTTTTTTTTTTTAAGAAAAATGAGATGAGACACTTTTAATTTTCCCCTCCTCTGTAGTCTTGGAGGTTGTTTAATCTCAAGTGAACTCAATTCGCATTTTCCTGGCAGTGTTAACTAACAGCTCAAACCTTTTTACTCATTGCATCATACTGCCAGTCAGCAAGCAGGGACCTAATTAGCTCTTTGCTTTAATGGCAATAGTTAAATTTACATTATTAATTTAAATATTACAGACTCTGTGGACTTGAGCGCATAGCTGACATAAAGATGTAAAATGAATAATAAGGTGCTGAAAAACACCAGAGTCATTATTCCCATCATGTTCAAACTTTGAGCTATAATGATATCAATTAAAACTCTAATCCTGGCAAAAAAAAAAAAAAGCTTTGCTGGTTCTCTTTTGTTATAAAAGCCAGTTATATTTAAATGCTGGGCTGGAGTATTCAAGTTATACTTTGCAAAATACAGTGGTCGCATCTGTCAAGAGGCCTAATTACAGTTCTGATTATATTTTTTGCTTTTTAAAAATACCCGAACAGTAAAAATATCGTGAGTTCATCAGCATCCTGCTGTGCATCCCTGGCTCTTCCTAGGTCCCAAAGTGCTATAATCACTCTGCGGTGTCAAAACCTGTTTGGGTTGCAAGACAGATGGGACCTTCAAAATGAAATGTACCTATGACTGTTTGCTACTATATATATACAATGTCTCATTTAGTCTCATCTGTGATTTTCCAAGAGGAAAATGTTTCCAGGAGTAATTTATCTCAGTCCTCCAGGTTTGTATCACTGAATGACCATCCGAAAAGCAGGACCAGAATCTTTTCTTAAAGGGAAACTGCCTGTGTTGGGGATGTTTTTCCATGCAGTGGTGGGACAGTATTGCATAACATTAAAAGGAATGAAGTGCACCAGATGAGATAACTGAAAATGATGAACTTCAACATTCTCAGCTGGAGTATGAACCCTTTCATTTGAGTTCCTAAAAATATTTCATACTGTATTTGGGGGAACAAAACAACAGGTAGAAAAAATAGGCAAAAAATGTTTTTTATCTTAGTGCCAGATTGGACTTTTTAGGCTCCTTGCCACCTAATCAGCTCTTTACGAAATAAACCAGTTTCAAAGTTCTTTGACGTGAGCTCCCTCCCGGGTCAAAGCCGCCCTCTCCTTGAACAGGGCTGCAAGCCCAGCTGCAAAACCTCCTCAATACCCTGACTCCAATCATGGCTATTATTATTATTATTTTACCTCTGACTGAAGATTCTAATTTCCCCTTTAAATAGGTTCCTTGTGGTCAGGCTCTGTGTCAGGTGGCACTAAGACTTGAACTCAGATCATTGGGCTGATATTATAAAATATTGCCTCTGTGGAAATGCTTAGGGAGAGAGAACCTCAAGATTCTGGAACGCCTGAGACCATGCTGTAGGTACTAAAATTTTGAGATGCTCAAATTTTGAGACTTACCTGGAAGTCTCAACTAAAGTGACTCTCCTGGTTGTTAACTCAAGTGCCCTGTTTTGAGCCAAAGTCAACTCCAAATCCTGTGAAACAAGCCTCCACGGAAAAGGTCCCCCTCTTTCCTCTTGTCCTCATCGTCTGCTAGCTGCTGTACTTCCAGTGTGTTAAAGCCCGTGGGGCAGAGAATGCTTAGCAAATTAATAGGAGAAAAAAACCTGACTTTCCTAGCTCATAAAAGGTTGATACCTTCCAGCCATGCTGCTGAACAGAATGGGATTTATGCTATAACTTTCTTCCCAGATGGGAAAGTGCTTTACAAATAATGGAACTAATGCAATTTATTTCTAGTGAGTAAATTTGTCACCGTGGATGTTGTATTAACTCTCTAAGGCCAATTCAATTGGGGATTCAATAAATAAGCTCTTTCAGTGTACCACATGATGCCCCACCGGTTAGAAAGAGTCCTAGATAAATAGCAATTTGATCCTTTGCCACCTTGAATTCTATAATCATCGAAACATGCTTTTGAGAAATGTGGAAAGGATTAATGCCTCCATTTTCCTGCTGGAGAAGCTGAGGAACACGCGCGATAAGGAATGAGTCAGGAGATCTCTGGTCGCGTTCAATTCTATGACCATTTAAAGTCCTCATTTCATGAATATCTTCTAGGCTTATTCCTGGGTCATGTTTTTAAAAGTGATTGGCAAAACCGGGCTCGAAAAACACTTCTCTGACTCAGACGCAGTGGCTGCCGTCCCCTCAGGTGAATTTGAAACTACCTCCTTTGGTATTCTGCTCTCACGAGCTTCTGTTTTATTCTCGCCCTTGGCCATTCTGAAGGGCTTCATTCTTTGAAGGGGCACCGCTCCGTGCATTATGTACTGGATGCTTCCTTCATACTAAGCTGAAGGTCATTGTTTATTGAGCCAAAGTTGGCACCGAGAATGGAAACAAATGGGAAAAGGATGTGTACTTGAATTCACGCTGTGTTATTTATGCCCATGGACCATGGCACGTAGCACGTATAAGGAGTTTCTATTTATTTATTTATTTTAGTGAACTCGGGTCGTCCTTCACAAAACGAATAAGTATAGCACGAAATTGGATTTGGGGAAAGAAAGAAACTTGTATTAAAGAGCAACGCATGTGACCACGCAGCAGTGCAATTCTCTGAACAGAATTCCTTTGGAAAAGTGAAACTTAAGCACCTGGCTTTACCAGACTGTTCAGATGGGTGAGATGTTGACTGCTGGGAAAGAAAGACAAACCCGAACTTGAGGGGAAGCCATTCCTTATAACTCAATGGATAATAATTCCGTAGTTGTGCCATTCAAAAGTCCGAGTAATGCTCCTTAATTCCTGTGTAGCCTACGTAGGATTTAAAATGCCTTGAGGGATTTGCTGGAAGCTTTGTTTTATTTGTTTTAGGCAAGTGTTGTTTCGTGTTGTTTTAAATAAGGAAGATGGAGCAGAATTGATAGGGTTTTTTTTTTTTTTTCACCTAAATAAATGAGGTCCATTTTAACGTGGGCACTAATTTGGCACCATGTTTCCTTGATTAGTAGTTAGTATTGTTATTATTCACTGAGTGTTTTATTCTCATGATGTCACCGTGGGTAGCTTGGTATTTCTGAGCTTTTCCGGATTCTTTCCTGTGAGTAATTTGCCTTCTTTGGATATTTGATAGATGGCATTGTATGAAAAAAAATATTAAAATACTCCAACGAACAATGTACGTGGCCATTGTGAATTCTACATGAAAGCAGTCTTGGAGCATGTTGGGAATATAGAAGTTTGGGTCGTTTGCTTTTTCCAGCTTGCCTTTTTCTATTTTGCAAAACATGCTGAATGTACTGTTTGTCCTGATGCAGACTGTGTTATTTATGAAAGGTCTGCGTGGAGGAAGAAAAAATAGGTGCTATTGTTCAAAGAACCATTAAGGAGATATTATTTGAGATAATAACATAATTAGACTCCGTTAGAGGGAAATGTAAGTATTCGTATTTTTAGCTTTTATATAGGAATGTAGCTGTGGCTAATTAAGGGAAAAGTCAACTAATTCATAATGTTTACATTTAGTGTTAAACCTGATAATATATCTGAAATTTCAAAAACTGAAACAACTCCAGTGCTAGCTCAAAAGCGGTTCTTTAATTTCAGGTTCAGATAAACACTGTCTATAATTACCAAAATTCTAATTTTATAGAGCCATCTCAATCTTAAAAGGAGTCAAAGACAAAAGAAAATTCCCTACAAATCTGCCATGTTCAAAGTATCCACTTCAAAGAGAAATTTTTTTTTTATCTCCAATTTATCCTGACAAAAATTCTCTTGGGCTTTTATTTCAAAAGATGAAAAATGAGCCATGGCAGTCAACAATGGATGGTGACTATTTATCTGTTTACACCTATCCGTGTGATTGCTAAGAAAACCGGATTAGACTTTGAATGTGATATGAAGAATGTACGCTATTCACAGGCCCTATTCCTCAGAGGAGAAATAGGTTAAAAACTCAAAATTAAGTTTTAGAAACCATACATTTCATTTTGGGGAACAATAACTCAAAGCCCGATTTTTTTTCAGGGAATACATATATGCCCAATTTTTAAATAAACATATCATACAGCATGTGAATTCGTGGTTTGTAATTTATCTCAACAACAACAAAAAATCACAATGCAAATTATTTAATGATGTCCACATTTTAACTTCCGTGACAGGTGTCTGTCTGAACAACCCCTCTACATTTGCTTTTGATTAATTGAAGAATATCAAAAATGCACGAGAGAAGCCTTTTATTATAGCCTTCTTCGGCAAATAACTTCCCAAAGCAAAGGGCACTTTATCACATTAATAATAGCCCTGAATCAGTCCCATTTTCCGTTCCTGGTTTTCATAGACTGCATGTCTTTAAGAGGGTGTGCACCTGTAGGAAATGTCATACGGCAGGCAGTCACACCGCCATAATCAGAGACCGAATTCATTTGCAGAGGAAAGTAGGAAATACACGATGGTGTACGGGCCTCTTTTATGGCCACATCTGCGCAGCTCAGGGAAAAGTTCGCAGATATGTCTGCTGATCGCATTACAGGGCTGTTAGGAGAGAATAAAGTTGCACCTTTGATGGGCCATTGCAGCTGAGTTAGAGGTCCCCAGTTATTAGAAGTTTTGCATGTCACAGAGCGGAGCAGATTGGAGACCCAGACATACTTTCTGCAACTCGCTGAATTTTTGGTCATTTCCATCAAATATCAACAGACCTGTTAAATAGAGGTGAACAACACACACACGCGCGCGCGCGCACACACACACACACACCAGTAGTAAAGATGACTCTAGCTTATTTCTGACTTTCACCTCCATGATAGAAAGCCCTTGTGCTCACACAGTGCCTCCAGGACACCAGCTGAGAACAAAGCTGCTTTCAGAAGTAGTAAGTGATTTCATTCTATTAATGTCCAGGTGATATGTGAAGCCCATTATCACATCACTAATGTGGCAGCAGACATTTCCTGGCCAACCCAAGGTAGCGCAAATGTTTGTGAAATGTGTAACTGGAAAAGGCAGTCCTAAGAAACTCTTTTTATTTTTTACTAGTGCTCCTAAATGTGGAACGCAACCAAAAAAACCTGATCTTTTAAATTAAAAAAAAAAAAAAGACAAAATTGAACTCCACATAAAAGATCCCAGGGAACATTGAAAGAAAATAATTTGTAGGATTTCATTGAAGGGCTTTGGTAAAGAGTTTGTGTTCCAGATGTAATGTGTGGCATGTTATCAGCGAAAGCAGGGGGAAAAGCTATTAATGTAAAAAATCAGAAATTCCAGTTTGATGTCAGAACACAGAGAGTGGACTGGAATCATCCCTAACTGTCCATTGTTCTCCTGAGGACATCTCAAAGCACATTGGGGACCACCTATATGGATTCCAGTCAGGCACTGTGCCCCACAAAATTAATGTAAGTTGTGAGCAGGAGAAGCCGCTCCTAGACATATCAGGCATACTGAAATACAGAGATAAATAGCAAGGCTAAAAACAGAATCTGCAATATGATTAAAAATAACAACTGCTACCTAATTTTGAGGAGACATTGGAAAATAATACACACATTCTTGTTTAACATTTTGTTAACAATGCCAACTCCATATTATCTAGAACTGTCCTTTCTTTTCTGAATAAAGAACTCACCTCAAATAAATGGAAATTGATCATTTTCCAGATGGCAACGCACGTCTATCCTGATTTTTTTAAATGAGATATGTTACTTTAAAAACAGTTAAGATTAGAGTTCTAGGTAAAAATTTTAAGATCTAAAATGAATACAGTAAAATCAATACTGATTATTAGGAGTAAAAGTGCTAATTGAGGCTGTAAAATCTTTTAAGAACTAAGAGGAGAAAATTTCCAGTAAAGCTACAATAAATTACTATTAAATAACCGAATATTTGTGTGGAATTTAATGTCAGTACATCAGACTCCCTGAATTTTTTTTTTAAGTAGTGTATTACTGATTCAGTCTGGAAGACTATTCCAGTAATATTACAAGAACAGTGTCACTTTGGCAAGTTACCTTTTCAACTTATATTGCATTATGTTCTAGTGAAACCTACTTTTTAGATTTCTTATGCTTTTAAGAATTCATTTTTAATTATTGCTTTTTTTTCTTCTTTTTTTTGGCCCTCTGGTCTTTCGGAGCTTAGTATCTACTGTTCTCACACTAACGTGAAAGCAAGATGATTTTATTGAGAGGCCACATTTTAATATTGAACACAACATTCTGACAGCTGATATTCTTGATGACAATTTTAAAAGAATAAAAAGGGCTCTATTCTTTACTGTGTTCTTATAGGATCTGACCCAAATTTTCAGTCAATTGCCTTGAATGGGCAAATGTTGGCAAGGTCCAGATCCCCTAGAAAAGTTGCTTTCATCAAGGCAGAAGCTGGTGCTGATTTCAGGTCAAAGAACCCCAACATTAAATCTGTATGTTAGCATTTAAACACTCCATTTAAGAACTTTTCATTCCAAGACACTCCGAGGGCTCCATCGAGGCTGAAATCCACAGTCTGGAGCAACATTTAAACAGCCTATAATATATTATTATTCCCTTTGGAGGCGTAAGGAATTCTGGTCTTTCTCAACAGCTGCTTCTCTATCTTTACCCCTTCTCACTTAGTCTCATCGTTTCCACTTGATCTAGCTACTTCTTAACCCCCCGGAAAAAAAAATTCACATTTCCGGCTTTCTAGCCATATTTGAGGTTTTATCCATCCACCCAAAGAAAACAAGAGGGAAACGAAGACATTGTAAACTGGGCAACAACCTGTTCCTCATAATCTTTATGGACTTGGTCGCCTTCCAGCATCTTACGGGTGACACGGAGTGACAGTGTTTAAGATTCCTGAAGGCCCCCAGGAACACGGTGGGAAGTTCCCCGAGCTGAGGTCAAGCAAGTCTCATCTTCCTGGTTGGTCCCTATTAGTGTTCAAGGAGCCCACGGAAACAAGAGTGAGCACAGATTCATAAAAACCTGGAAACTACCTCAAAGAATATCTCTTCAAATAGGTCCTTTTGCAGACGAGAACTGAGGACCATGGAAGTAAAGAGTTAACAAAGAATTGGGAAGAATCTCCTGCCTTGATCTCCATCCCAGGGGTCTCTTTTCAGGACATAGGCCACCCAATGGTTTCTATAGGCACCTGCAGTTTTGCTGGTTGGTTACTTCTAGGGAGCCTTTGGTGGAAACTGTTTAAGTGGCCCTAAGCGGGTAGGCATTATGGACAGTCTGTAGTCATCCAGAGCTCCCAAGCAGAGTTTCTGAACGAGTACGTAGGCAAACACCAATAATATAAGGCCCATGCTTTAGACTTACTAGGATCCGCACATAACCCCAGAATCCTTCCGGCACGTTGTCAGTATATTACAACTTATATAATTGTCAAGTTTTCTGCCATGAACATGTATTATTTTTAACAAAAAATCCTAAGTGTTATAAAAATATCACCACTGATAATAGCACCTGTTTGACATCCCTTTATAGTTCATGAAGACTTTCATGTACTTATTCATCATATCTTCACAAATACTATGATGTAGTATTAGTGTCCCTATTTTCCAGATGAGGAAACTGAGGCTCAGAGGGATTAAGAGACCTGCCTAAAGATACTTAGCTACTAGGAGGCAGAACAAGAACATGAAATCCAAGTCCTCTGATCCTAAATCACAATCCCCCTTGACGTGAACATTAAAATGGCTTTTTTACAAGTTTTCATGAGCATCTTGATGAACACAGGTCTCTGAGAAGCCCAGATGTGTTTTCCAACTACTGCTTGGCTTTTAGGTCTCTTTTTAACATCCTCTTTTTACTCTCTTTCGAATTTAATTTTGAGAGAATAAGATCCCGAGTCGCCTAACTGTGGCTGGGAGACACTTGAGGACTGGGAGCCAGAAAGCCCACACTCAGGGAAACTGAGGCAGGGCTTGAAAGCTGAATGCGTTTTGGGAGCACATCTTTTTAGCGACTTATGCACTTTATCTGCACACTTTTTAAATTTTACAGTCCTATGAACTCATTATAACCCCCTTTTACTGTAGGGATGTTTAACAAATACAATCGTCCAAGGAAACAAATCAATTAAGAACAACAACAATCCCAAGGATTTCAGTAATTTACTTACTACTAACTTAACATTCAGTGTACTTCAGGTAACATCTATCAGCTCTTCTCCAGGAGATGACTTAGGATGCACAGCAATTTACGATGGGGTCTGATGTCGGAGCTCTTGGGACAAAATCGGGAGCTGAAGTGTCTGAGAACTTGAAGTGAGCTGCTCTGTGTTTTCTGCCTCTCATTCCTCAAGGAAGCCTTTCTCTCACCCACAGCCTTAGCAAGGAAGGAGAATTGCATGAAAGGTCCAGTTTGGGATCCTTAGATTATCTGGGAGCACTGCCCACCACAACTTTTACTAACATTCAGCTGGGTCAGGGCCATAGCGCCAGTGAGGAAAAAAAATAAAAGACTCTACTGTCCAGCTGCGTGAATGGCTGCCATCTTGGCTCCCTGCAGTGAAGTTCTCTAGTTTTTCTGGTTACGTTTCTAGGGAGACTAGAAAACCTACAATATGCATGCCTGTGCATGCATATGCACGTGCACACACACATACTCACACATATGAAATAAACATTACTTAGAGGTGGAATTCTGGTTCAGGCATCGACTCTGCCCCAGATATATAAAAGTAATAGTAGCATAATCTTTTAAACCATTATTTTCCTTTCTAGTTTATTTTTATGTTGTTTATTCAGCTTTTTTGTATACATTTTATCATTTCTGTTTTGTTTTTCTGATTATTCACACTTCCTAGCATATTTCTTATATCTATAGTTTTCACTTCGGTGACCTCAAAGCTTTCAAGTAGAATTCAACATGCTGAATTAATTTCTTCTTTATTCAAAGTATTATTATGAGAATAAATGTGAAAGCACTTAACAAACTGTAAAGCAATATATACATGCAAGATGATATAATTGCTAATTTAATTCATTAACTGAATTCATGTATTCATCTATTAAACAAATACTTATTAGTGTCCATCATGAAGCAGTACAATGCCAAGTGTTTGATGAAGTCAGAGTTGCCTGAAGACTCCCATAATTTTGGTTTGTGGACAGTAACTTACCCGTGGGTAATATGCCTTTGAAATTGTTCCTGAATAAAAAGGATAGCATACACAAAACCTTTTTGTTTTAAATTTGCAAACAATTGAATTTGACTAAGACTTTGAAAACACACCATTCTATTCACAGCAAGAGTAATTTCTTAGCCTCATCCGCTGCAAGAAATTTTACCTAGTAAACAAAGGCTAGGTCTGCGCAGTGCAAAATAATATAGCTGTTTGGCCTAAGTGTCTACCTAATTTTATCATTACAGAAAGCAAATTAAAATAACATGCCCTTAGGGGATTTTTCTTCTTTTCTCCTTTTCTTTGTATTTACTGTTGTTGTTAGTGGATGAGGTATTTTGAGAGGAGGGGGTTACTGAATAATTATTTTGGTGAACTGTATTGATCCAGGGGCTGGGCATAACTCTAAATGTTTTTTGGGTTTCGATGCCCCTAAATCACATTAGATTTTGTTATTTGGATTTCATTGTCACTTTTATCGAATTGAATAACTTCAACCTTACTTTATCAAAAACAGGGTTTCTCTGAATGGTAGAGCGGTAAAGAGAGGCAGAGAGATGGTGAGCGGAGAGAGAGAGAGAATCATTCTCCAATAAGCCCATATTCAGGATCTCTACAGACAAACACTCATTTTGCATTTCTGCTTGTGTTCCATATAATGTGCCTTTTGTGCCTGATGGCACAAAAAAAGGGGATATACATTTCTTTTTTTAAATAACAAACTCTTTAAAAGGAGTTTCAAGCTCCTAGAGGTTAGCAAGTTTATCTTATTTTCTCTCTCTAGCACACAGCCTGGGTCTGTCCACGTTTGTTAAATAAACAAACGAGTGAATGAAGGAATGAACGAACAAACCAACTACAAATAAGGGAAGACTGACCTTTTAAACACAATCTAATAAATAATAATAATGCATTTTCCTCCTGTCTTGAGACACAGCACAGTGCTTGACCCACACCAGACTTCCAGTAAGTGTTTGGTGTGTGGTGAATTCCACTGGCAAATGCTAGCAACTTTTGTAAGTGGAAACCAAAATAAAACAAAAACAAAAAAAGCCTTAATCATTTTGTCACACATTCACTCAGATTAAGAACACTGAGGCTCTGAGAGTATCCAGTAAATCGCAGTTTCCAGAATGTGGCTGGTGGCATTATCTCCATTTTCCACACTAGAAAACTGAGATCCAGAGACTTTAAATGATTTTTCTCAGAATCTCCTAGCTAGTGATAGAACGTCAAACGACCACCAAGGTAATTCCTTGCAAAGAGTTTTTGGTGACATCTCAATATGCCAGCCTAGCTGTAGGCCTTGAGAAACTCAGGCCTTGTACACTGGATGGAAGGTGGGAGCTTCTAGAAACAGTGGGGCATTCCAGGATTCCGCTCTTGTGATACGGAACTGGGTGTTGAATCAGAAGCTGGGTCTTGGCAAGCATTACTCTGAGTTAGAGCAGTTGTATATATTTGTGAATGAATGAATTATGGTAATACCAGCAGCCTCCACCAAGGCTAGTGAACAAGGCTCCAGCCAGTACTAATCAACATGCCACCAGAATTTTAAAGAACATCAAGCACATATAAAGTTAGTCTGAGCTAGGAACAAAGCTATGCTAAGGCCATAAGCAGTGAGAATTTTGTGATGTTGCTCAGGGTACAGCGGTGATTTTCCGAAGGCAGGTCAGTGCAAATATTTTCAGAGGTCCACAGCAAAATGAGAGAACTTCTTTTAAGAGAGACAGCGTAGGGACTCTTTCCTAAAATTGAATTTATGCAATTTGAAGGACTTCATTCTTAGATTGTGGTCTTCTACTGCAGTACTAAAATTCCCCTTTTTGTATGAAATGAGGTTGTGAGGAGACTGGGTGTATTCAACGTCTTTACTGGTCTACAGGTGGGAGGGAGTTGGCAATTCTCTGTTAATCTTCAGATTATTTCTGGAAACTTGGCCAGTTCATGAAATGCCAAGGTAAGGTAACCAACAGACCACAGAACTTCGCCTGTCTGCCTGCTTTCACGAAAGTAAATAGAGCCTGGACCACAAGTCACGGTGACCGTCTATCACTCTCACGACTGCCTGCAACAAAAGTGTGGTGACACCAGGACCATCCTCTCGTCCTGGTGTCTGCAAATTTCTGGGCGTGTTACTGACTGGACGGGAGGTTTTCCCAGTCTGTTTTGAATTCATTCCTATGCTGACACAGGCTGCACTTTCAACCAAGGTTTTCCTACTCAATGCTTTGTTGGATTCCCCGTGATGAGAGAGAATTCAGAATCACTTGGTTCCCCGTGATGAGAGAGAATTCAGAATCACTTGGTTCCCAAAGCTTTCCAATGCACTGGGGTCAGGGAAAACAGAAGCAGTGCTTGCTTCAAATGACAGCCATGGCTGCCGCCAACCTCCCTATAACGGTCCTGCTTTTCGGGATGGGATGCTAATTTCAAACCAGAAAGTCTATTGAGTCAAGAAATAGAAGTTCCCCATGTGAGACCAGGGCTGTTTAAGATCACATGGTCTACTCTGATCACACACACATGGGGCTCTGCAATCATTAAAGAAAGATCACGCTGATCTGTCACAACTGGAACTCTATATTGTACTTGTTCACTGAACAAGTGAACTGTCAGGTAAGCGAGCTGGGCGGGGAGGCAGCTTCCCCAGACTGTGAGCTTGACAAGCCATGACACTGGGCTTTGAACCTACATACTCCTAATCCAGCAGAGCACATTGCTAGACAGCAAACTCAGTGAGAACTTTGATTTAGCAGAGAAATCCTGTAACAGCAGAGAGCTCCAGATTTGCTGAGTTGCTTGTCTAAGAATGCCCAAAAGGGTCCTTCGGAGCCAGCGGATACTGATGGATGATTCACTGACCTGCATCTTCCCAAACTGGGGCAGTAGTGAATGAGGAAGACTTATTTCCCAAACTCTCCCCTTTGACCTTCTCTAAGCAGCCTAAAAAACATGGATTCAGAGAAAAATAAAAGCACATGTTCAAGAGAATGTAGACTACCCAGATGTTGTGCATCAGGGTCCAGAGTCGCTGACTGAGTGCCATGCATATCTGTGGTATTATAAGCTGCCAACCGTCAATGCAAATACGGGGAGAGGACCCCGAACTAGCACCTCAGACGTTTACAAGGATCCATTCACATGAACAAATCTGAGGAGGGCCATCTACGCTGATGTTAACATCAGATGGTGTGCTAAAAAGAGAGTTCTGGACTCAGAATGAGTGAAATTGGAATTCTGGTCCAAATTCTGCCATTAATTAGCCATGTGTCTTAGGCAAGGGATTCTGCCCTTTTGGACCTTACTTAATTTCATTCTATGTCAAACAGATATAAGACTAGAACATCTCCAAGGTCTCCAGCATCTCTAACATTTTCTGATTCAAGTTGTTGATCAAATATCAAGAGAGGATTGTTAAGGACTGGCATGGTTTTCGAGATAAATTTACGTCCTCCTCCTTGATGCATAGTGATCACCTTCTATGGTAGACCACAGCCCAAGGGTCTGGGGAAAGGGGGCCCAAAAGCTTAAATCCAATCTTGGCCTTGGAGGGGTCGGACATTCTGCTGTAGGGGATAGGACACACGCATCAGTTGCAGTCCAGGGCAACCCACGCCAAGTGCCAAATGCTCAGCCCAGGCACTACACCGAATTCAAAGGAAGGAAAGCTAGACCATCATTTGGGGCAGAAGAAATTCTTTTCAAGGAGAAGCAGAGCTTTAGCCAAATCTTCTCTGAAGGTAAGAAGCTAGATCGGACAACTTCTTAAGATCCATAGAATTCTAAGATTAGAATGAATTAGCAACAATTACTGTTCATAGTACATAAAGACTCCAGTAAAGCTGTAATTATTTGTACCATGAAAATTAGTAACATTTATAAAGGACTTGTTTCTCTAGCACAGATATTTCGGGATGGTTCATTACAGATTTCTTTGACTAATCATATCATACAGGTGAACTACCTTCCATGTGACTTAATAACTAATTCTGGTTTAAATAATTGTTTAAAAATACTTTGAAGATGACTGCTGGAAACTATTGCTGCCAAACCACTAGGATTTCTCTCTTGAACATCCAGTAACCATCTCCTCACCATTGGTCATTCTGGGGTCACACATGGGCAATGAAAAAGAATGAAAACCATTATTTGGCCACTCTAAAGAGGTCTTCTCACTGGACCACCGACCTTTTCGCTTGAAAACTGGTGGACAGGGAGAAGAGCAGATTTTAGAGTTCTGCCATCATCAGGCAGCGTTGTGATGTTGCGCACAAAGAAATTCGATGAGGACACACACACAAGCATCCCCCTGGTAGGTGGCAGAGAGATGAGTTTGGTGTGCCCCGCCTTTCAGTGTGCCCCGAACACTACAGTTCCCCAGGAGAGAAGAGGACTCCCACTGGCAACGTTCAGGGTGGAATTTAGAGGATGTCAACTTTAGAAATAGAAACAGGGACAAAAGGCTAATTTCACATAATTGGGCCATCCCGGGTTTGCAGCTCTGACAGTGGTTGAAAAGGGAAAGATTTTAGAAGATAAAAAGAAAGCAGGAGTAAAATGGGAAAATGCTTATTTAAAATTAATGTCACACCTCATGTTCAGTTAGTCTCTCGTGAACTTTGCCTCACTCCTACACCCCTGCTTATATATGCTTAAACCTGCAGACAACCATAAAATTAGTTCACATAAAAGCGCTAATTAACATACACCGCTGGAGGATAACAAACCAATCTTTTCATCTATTTTTAAATTCTTATTGTGAATCCTTAAAATATGCCCCGTTTTAAAGCATCACTGACTCAATTTTAAAACAGTGCCAAAACCTGCTTTCCTAATCTGCAAACTCGATAATTCTACCCCAAACCTCAGCACACTCAGCAACAATTTAATAGCAAATATCTCTCGTGGGACCTCATATTACTAAGATTCTATGACTTTTTATATTACACAAAAAGTGCTAGTACACTCTAAAATATTATAAATAGTTCAGACCAGGCAATGCTTGTCAAAATATGTGAAAGTTTATTTTTTTGCACTTAGTAACCTGGGATTTTTATCTTGTGTATTTATAATCTATAATGTGCCTCCCATAATTAGTATGAAATGTAGATTACTAATCAACTTCCTAAAGTTTCTGGACATTTTATTTCTATTAATATGATTACTAAGGGTGATAAGTTGTATGGTTAATAACCCAATCCTGCTACTAAATGCAAATTCTAAACATATCTTAAAATAATTGCATAGATGCCTAAAATGGGCTTCTTTAAATATTCTTCTTAGACTGCTAAGCAGCTTTTTTTGATTAAAGGCATTTGTGTTTATGTTTCTTGAAGATTTTTAGTTTGAGGTTTAAGAGACATCTATTAATCTAGATACTTATTTAATAGATAGATGTTGTAATACATTTTAAATGACATATAAGAAGTATACATCCCCCTTTAACTAGTAATACTTCATATCTTGACAGAAGTCTCTGCAAAACTGTTCAGTTTTTGAAATGTTCAAGTTTTTTCATCATTAATATTAGTTTTTTCATCATTAATATTAGTCCAACTTATAGAAGTCAGTCTATAAATACAGAGATATTTCCACATAGAAGAGATTTTAAAATGCTCATATCTTTTCAGCAATTTCATGCTAGTTCAATTTTAAATTGATCTTTACTCATTTATTTTGTGACCACTATGCTGTTTATTTATTTGTAATAAATGCTATTCACAATGCAAATCAGTTTTTAATAAACAATTCACATGCTTTAATAGAGATGGATTGCAAAATGCCACTTTCGTCGCAAAGCAGATCCACTACTGACGTTTGCACCGAGTGGGGATTGACATGCTCACAGCACAGACATATGGGTCTCCTTCGCTTCACAAAATGTCCCCAAGGGTCACAGAATGACAAGCTTTTGGCCCAGCTCCCTGACCCTCCTCTTCCCTTCACTGTTTCTCTAGTATGTTCTAGCCCTTTAAATTCCCTCTTCACATTAATATCATGAATACTCGTCTTTTAAAAACATTTACAAGGAGCTATGACTGTCACAGGAACCAAAATACTCCAGCTTATTCCCTCCCTGTAGGCAGATTTCACCAGCCAGCCAAATTGTAAGGAGCGGCTCCTTGATGAACCCTGTCTCAAACAAAGGAGGGCTAACTGGAAATCTCTCATTTAACACGCAAAATGCATCCCGAGCCATGGCGTGGTCTTGCTCACAGGAATGGAATTTTCCACCTCCTCAGTGAGGGGAAGCATAAAACTGCTCTGGGTTCCCTTTGGCAAACATGCAGCCCTACTTCCTGACCATTTCCGTGGCCTAATCTGGACTGTGCCCCAGAATGGGGCTGACTCCCATGCAAAGCCAGGAGGGCACCCTTGGTCTCTGATCCACTAGTCAGGTGCCTGGAAGGGACAAAGTTCAGAATAGCTTTTGTGGGTTGACAAGCAGATGCTGTCTTGTCTATCAATTTCTTATACAAACAATTCTGACAAACCCAGGACCCACTCCTGTTCCAAAAAGGTATTTGTGCTTCCAGGTGTAGCAATCCATAAGCGTAATGCCCAGTGGCTTGGAATCATCAAGATTCCAAGCTCCTTCTTTTATAGACACAGAAAATAAGACCCAGAAGAGGTTAAATTATTTTCCAAAATTAGACAGCTAGCTAGACTGCTCCTGCTTTTCTTTATAGGCTTTTTTTGGGGGGAGGGGGGGAGGAGCCTTCACCACCTTTACTGGTTTTACAGCTATTAAGGAAACTAGACCACAAGGGATGTTGGCATCTGGGGGATGGGTGGGCACAGTGAGCAGCAGTGTGCTCACCTTGAGTTTCAGAAGTCAGGTGGGTGCCTTTCTGTTCTTGTTAATGACAATATCTGCAGCCTAAACAAAAACCATTCACCTCAAGGTTAGCCTCCTCATAATGAGAGTCTTTAAATTCTGATGCCCAAAGCAAGGAAAAGCCACGTAGCTCTAGATCATTATTTGTGGGGAAGAATGGAGAGGTGGTGGGTAGACGAATGCACAACCAACAGCCCTCCAACCCCTCTTCCTGCTTAATGCCTTCAGGTCTCACCACCTATGATTGTTTCTCCAAAGCCTCTCTTCTCCCTCTAAAACTCCTCCAAAACACTTCTGCACTCTCGCAGGTGTGCTCCTGCTCTTCGACCCTCCCCAACCATGTTTATTATATAAACTAAGTAGTTCTCTGGGCTTCTCAAATCTGCATTTCTACTTTTACCTGTGTGTGTGTGTGTGTGTGTGTGTGTGTCCATCCTTGTTACCCACCTAATCTTGAGTGTAAAGGATGTTTTTATATATTTTCAAGCTTCTATAACTAGAGCTGATGTCTATTGTGACAATAACTAGAATAAATGGGTTGGCTATGTCATGGAAAGATTTTTCAACGTGACTAGAGAGAGGGTAAACGTTCCTGTCCTGGTCCTCAGTGTCCACCTCCTCCCCCACCCCCACAGGTAAACAGAGGGCATATTAAAGTTATTAAAGTTATTTCCTCTTGCAAGTGACATCAGTTGTAGTGGAAGATGTTCAAGCACCTCCCTTCTGCAATGAAAGAGATTAGAATCTACTATTCGTGTCAGAGGATATTTATGAACTTTTAGAGTCCTACTAATTATACCATGTATACAATTCTACATGAATGAACCAAGCTGTCAAAAATCCAGGATGACAATATAACTGGATAACAATCTGTTCACCTTTAGGTGCCTCTACTTAACTCTGGAAGTGCCTTCCAACTCTCTTGATTGCCCTTACCCAAAAGCCTCACGTGTTCCTTTGGTTAAGCTGGTCAAATGTTAGATCAAGACCAGGCTGTGAGGAAGTTGTTCAGGAGTTAAGTATCGATGCCAGAGAGAGAAAAAAATAATGAAGACATTTTGGTTGTAAAAAGGCACTTGGCTTTCTGCCAGTGGCCAATTTCCCCATTCAGTAGTGGCCGTTGAGCCTTCCTTATTTCTCCCCTGTTGTTTTTCCGCTTTTTTTCAGAAATTATATCAGTTCTGACAAAAGAACTCAAAATGCTAGCATCCGAAGGGTTTTTTAGGCCCTGAGGATATAGGTGTTGGTATATAAGTCAATTCTCATTCACCCGATCCTGGCTCACCAAGGGGAGATGTGAAGTGGTCCACTATACTGTTTATAACAGCCGGTGAGAGAGAACACATTTTAGAAAGGCTTCATTATGAAGTATTCAAAACTTAGGTAAAGTCCCCAGATCTTAACTTTTCAGAAAACCCAAATCCAGAGATCCAGGATTTGGGGGTTCTGAAAAAGTTTTGAGACCATCTCATATTGTTTTATTTGACAGGTAAGAAAATTGACAACTGAAAAGGCAGGAATCGTTAGCTCTCTGAGATGTTTAGGGACTAAAATGGGAAAGAGAAAGCATTAATTGGTGTCATTCTAAAGAGTAACCTTTTGTTTGCATAGATCTTCCTATACACACCTCTAGTTATTATATAAATAATAATGCCATGGGTCTATGCAGGAAAATAACCATGCTAAGTTACAGACAATATTTAGTAATAGTGATTTTTCTTAAATATTAAACTGTCAGCTTTTAAGGACCAGTGTCTCAGCAGAGAAGGTGCCCGCACCCCCTGATAACTTCAGAACAGGGAGGGCTGATAAGAACACAGAGCTGCCGTTGCCTTCTCTGACAGTGCCTTCTGGAGGAAGCAACAGAATCCTAGGAAATAAGCAGCTTGAGTCTAGTTGTAGATCTGCCCCTAAGCAACTGTATGGTCTTGGGCAAGACCTCCATTCTCTAGGTCTTGAATTTTATGTGCAAATTAAAAGCTTTAAACCCCCTAAACACGTCCTTCCAGCTCTGAAATTCTTTAAGTTCATTATGTAGAGCTAGGGAGCGATCTCATGATCTCCATGTGTGTGCTCAGGGCAGATGTTAGGTCCAAACCCTGAAGCCAGCAGAGGTAAGAGGGAAGAAAAGGGTTAAAGATGTAAGCATGTTGGAACAGCAGCTGAACACAGGAGGCCCCCAGCTCCTGCATATTTCATGTAGCCATGTTATTGATAGGAGAGGTTATAGAGAAAGGAGTGTCATTTTTCCAGGGGAAATCAATAGAAACCACGGTATCCGACTCAAGAGTTCAAGAAGATTGGAGACACGAGACAGGCAGGGTGAGGATGGCATGGACATGGGACCAGACAAATACATAACTCAAGGGGTATGCGTGAGTAGAGAGATCCACCTGTAGGGAGGAGGATAGATGAAGAGGCTGCTAGCCATGCACTCCTACCTCCTTCGTGAGAGAACGAGCCCCGGGGAGCAGATTCCAGCTAGAGAGAAGCCCTGCTGGGCCACCGACACAGCAGCCAGGAGGTGGCTGGGCTGATTTGTCTGTGGTTTTCGTTTGCTTGCTCACTTTTTCATGGGGAAAAAAAAAGGTGGTATTTTTTTGCGATTTCTATGTTTTTAAGGTTTTTCAGCATTAAAAATGTATGACTTTTGTTGTGAGAAAATAACCCATAAATATCTTAATATAGTGCAAAATAGGAATTTGAGAATGGCTATTCCTAAGAATATATGAATTTCTTTTAAAACATGATATATATAAAGGGATATATATGAGTGTGCATATATATTTTAAAGGAACCAGTAGTTAGCATAGTACTTCAGAGAAAAAAATTGTGAATATTGATTTTTTTTTCTTCATGAGATATTACCTGGGAATCACAGCCAAGGTAGGACTATTTAGACTACTTTATCCTTAACCTTTCTCCATATGTAAATTCACAGACATCAGACTATAAAATATACTTGCTACATCTCCAAAGGGACCTGAAGTCTGGTACAAGCTCCTATTTGGGAAACGAATGGTTCTATCTTATGCCTAAAGCACTCCAAAAGTTCTTGGGATAGCCATTCAGCAGTTCCGTCATATTTACAGATCATCAAGTCTTCCTGTGTCTAAAACCAGACTCTCCTGGTGTTGTTTAGTGAAGCTCACTTTCTTCTGCTCTGTCCAGTGAGGTGGCGAAGGCCAGTTTGCGTTCTCCAAAGTTCTACCTCATTGCCTGGAGGTTAATTCTGTCTTCCTTCAGCCTTCTCTTCTCCAGGATAAATAACGCACCTCTTTGCCTTGTGTACATAGTCTCCAAGCCCTGTCATCATTTCCCTCTTTCTATACATGAATTCTATGTCATTTTCATACATCTGTTTTAAGTTACAGACCCAAAGTGTAATGTTCAAATAAGAACCCAGCCTACGATGAATTTACACAAGGATTATTTCCTAGCAACAAATGGTACTCGTCTTCACACAGTCCAGGATAATACTGTTTTCTTAATGCCATCACTAGGTTAATGACTCGTGTATTTCTGGAATACCAGATCTTTTCCAGCCCAAGTTTATGTCAAATTATACTCCCTATCTCGCCCCTTCTCCTACCACCAACTATTCCCCCAAAGAAAGTCACTGTTAATAAATTTAGATGTTAGTTCTTCTAATGGTTTCCACTTTAACTCCAAATAAATATCTACACCTCTCTTTCTTGATTTTTCAACCTTAGGCAGTCAGTAGCTATTGACTGTTCTACATGAAAGATGAAAAATTTCACTCATGTATACACCTTCCTTCTCTCTATATCTTCTCAGTTTAGGTTAATTTGTCATTTTTTTACTTCTTCAGTTGGGTAGCTGTATACTTTTAAATGATACAATTATATCTCCATTCCTGGATCTAGCAGCTTTAGAAAATATCTATTGACCTTAGGACTCTAAGATAAGGAAATTAACATAGCACTCCACCTCCGGACATCTGTTAGGGTATAGCTTTTAAACTGCCAAAGTTTATAATGTTTACATTCAGTTTTATAAATATTATGACTTCTGATACTATTATTATATAAATATTATTTATTGCAGATGCAAGAAAAGGAAAATTAATCCTAGGTCACCAAATGAATACTATTCAGAATATAGTGCTCTGAGCATCAGGATCAAATAGAGTCTCTACTCTTAAACTCCAACAAACCCTCTACTCATGCCATAACTTAGTTTACTTTTTATTTGAGTCCCGGCTTTTTAGGCAGTTTTATAAATACCGTAACTGGTTGCAAGCTGTTAAAACTGATTAACAATGAATTTGTTGAAAGAATATAGTGTCAGCTGTCAAAATGAAAAGGAAAGCAAGGGTTGAAGCAACCACAAATTTCCAAGATGATTAGATTGTGAAACTATAAAGAGAGTCCCCTGGCTCCTGGCAAACACCATCTGATTGGCCTACGTTGGATCACAAGCTAAGGGCAGGGCACCTTGATTGACAGTCCCATCAAGGTTGCACACAGTGGTGAAGGGTCGGTCTCACAAATAAAAGCAAGTTACTGTTCCCAGAACAAGAAAGAACAGAAGCAGAGTAGACAAAACAGTACCATTTATTATGTACAATAACACTCGTTGCATTTTAACTAATAAGTAATTTGGGTAGTTAACCGTACGATAGTGTCCTTCCCTATCAGATTTTATATTCCACGAGGAGAAGTTACATGTATTATTTGTTCTCTTAATCCACGTGCCTAGCCGAGTGTACAGCATCTACAAACGCTTACGAAATATTTGTTGAAAATTGTTGCAAAAAAGAAATGCCAAGGGTTTGTGGGATACGCTGCAGAGACTATCTCTATTTATTTTAGTAACAAATACTTTCAGGTGGCTGAATTACATATTAAAGTTGAGATTATTCTTTCCAAAGTTTTCTGTTACAAGTTTTGTATTTTAAAAGAAAAGCACCTCTCAAAACTTCTAGATCATGGCAGGAGCCCACGATCTTGTCTGCATGTTGCCCAAACAACTAATGGTGTACAATTATCTGATGCAAAGAACCGGTCAGCAATTTGAATTTTCATTATGCATTCAGGATGTCACAGCCTATGGATCTCTGCAGCCAGGATTTGATAAAGCGACATTGAAGACCTGCTCTAATACCCCCTCTATAAAACGCCTTGCCCTCCCAAGGAATCAATCCTTCTCCCCACTCCTCTCTATGCCACTTTCCCCAGTTCTTAACAAATTGAGTGAGAGTTATTTGTTTATGTATCTGCCGCTACAGCTAAGTTATGAGTTTTGTAACGGAAGAAAGTATGTCAGATTCATCTTTGTATCCTCAGTGCCTATCACAGAACTGGACAAATAGGAAGCATTTATTAAATGTTTATTGAATCTAAACCACCAACAAGAAAAAAAGTCTTCAACAAAGAAATATAATGAGTTCATAGAAACACCAGTCCAGACTCTAAAGAGAGATTTCATCTTCATTTAAAATAATAAGACCAAAAAAGAAAAGAAAAGAAGGAAAAGAGGGTGGGACGGAGGGGAAAAGGAAGGAAGGAAGGGGAGTTTTAATTCTTTAAATTGTAGAGAAATTTTAAGTTATTTTTCAAGTGAAACCATTCATGGACTGGCCAGAGAAGTATAATATCTCTAAATGAAATGATGACTAAAGAACAACGAAGAATGCAGAAATTATCCTCTCTAAAATTTCCATTTGCTTCTATCAATCAAGAATTTTAATAAGGAAATTTCAGCAGGAGTCACTAACTCCTCACCAACGTCAGAAATTTAGTTTCACTTTGCAGAAACTTCATGGCCATGCTTGCAAAATCAAAACTGTAATTCATCTCTAGACAATGCCTAATTATTACTGATTACTAAGAAATAAGTCAACAAAGATATTTTCCTGTTTACATTCTTATCAGACTGTATCAGAACCATCTGTTTTCAAGTTTGTTGTTGCTAGGGTTTTTTTTATCCCAAGGGATAAATACTCCACATTGTTCTCCAAATATATGCATGCAAAAATGCCTCTTGCACAGCTGTGATGTTCACTGAAACATTTGGGTAGGGGGAAAAAAACACATATTCTTCTGAGAGAGAAAATGAAAAGAAAATTTGGTATCTCACTGAATTTACTCTACCTTCAAATGAAGCATATGTTGGGGGTCTGTCCCAACTCTAATTACCATCTCCTCCTGTGTATGGGTGACTACTGACTTTGCTAAAAGTATATGTGTAGCTTTATGACGTTAAAGTAACTTCAACCTGGAAAGCGTAGTAAAAGACTCTATAACATGAGAAAGATTCTGCAATTTTAAAACAAATAATATGTGACCTCTTTGTTCCATTGTTCATCAGCCCTACTCTCCTGTGATACACACAATAAATTTTCATTCTTTAAAGAGAGTCATAATGGTTCCATTGCCAAAGAAGCGAGAGTAGGAGATTAAAATTGTGGTATTGACAGAGCTGCTACATGGCTTTGGGCAAGCAGTTAACCCTTTGGTGTCTCAGTTGTTTCATCTGTAAAATAGGGATAAGGATTTTAGCACAGATATGGCACCTGAACTAATTAGTATAATTATCATGATTGATTGGAAAATAATGTTGATCACTGATTTCACGTCTCTTGTTAACACCCCCGAATCATTTCTATCTCCTCTACATTGAATCATTTTTTTAAGAAGACTAAAAAAAAAAAAAAAAAAAAATGAAGACAAAATCCACATATGGAGGCTGGGACAATACAATTACACTGGTCCATATTCACATAGGCATATATCCATTAAAGTGGATTATCTTTTGATCATTTGTATTTATCACTTAGCTATTTTCTAAACTTAGACTAAATATGCAAACTACAAAGATACAAGGAAACTTTTCAAGACCCATATTCAACAGGTAATCTGCACTGCTGCAAAATGCTTTCTAGTTCATTAGTAGGTGACATCATGAAGTTACTGTAGTAGTTTAGGCTTGAACCATAGAATTTAGGGTAATTGAAGTCAAGGAAAAATACACACTGAAGACATTGCTCATATGCCATCCAATACTCTCCAATTCCTTGTGCATATCTGCCTTGCAAGAACCCCAGCTCAAATAGCGAGGGACCAGGACAGACAACAGGAGTACATGAGATGCCAGCTTTATAAGAATGAGAGGGAGCATCGACGCTGGGTACAGTAGGGTGTCCTTACACAAGAGCACAGATAATGACCCATGAGTCAATGAGAGAGACGGAAGTTGAGGAAGATAAAAATGGGGATTCCCTCTGTTCTCATAGAGGACTCCTACCTGCTCTTACTATATGTATCTGCTTTAAAAGGAATTACCTGTGCATGTTGGCAAAAGTGGCAACGAACCATCGAGGGAAACATAAAACATAGAAAGTGCCCCAAAGATCAGTACTCAATGTTATCACCTCTGCATCCCTTTGTGTAGACGCGTGTTGTGTGCAGGTCCAAAACGCCTCCCCATGGCTTCAGATACCAAGGGATTTCTCCCTGCAGAGAATTTTCTTTTCTTGAACTGAGTAGACATCAAGCCTCAAATCTCCGATGTCGCTGAAGAAACCAGCCTGTCGACAAGCTCTATACTTGCCTCAAAATTACAGGCAACAATTTCCGAATTGAAACACCGAAGCTGCTGCCATTTTCCTATTACCCTCACCTATCATAGGAGAAACATAACAATTAGCATTTGTAGCAGGATTGAAACTGCTAACACAACTTCTTATGTCCTACACCATTAAACTTGATTAGAAATCCCTTCCCGATTAACATGCATCTCGCTGTCTCGCGCGTGAAGGTTAATGATACCCACCATCTCCTGCGGGAGGGGGAGGGGGGCGCGGGCCGGGACGGAGGAGAGGCCGAGGCGGCGGGGCCGGAATTTCCCGTTGCGTCCACTAGAGGGGTGCTCCGCGGGGAGCACGCCCGAGACCGCCGCGGCTCCACTCCCTGGCTTGCTCGCCTGCACTTCAGTTGGTAAGATAAAGCAATATTAGTATTCATCGTTCTCTCCGCTTCACTCTCCGCAGGTTTTAATTTCTAATAAGCCCCTTCACAAATGCCAGAAGTCACTGTTGGCTGGGCCAACGCGTGATGGAGGGGGAAAAAAAGAATCTCAACCTACGATATTAGACCGCTTAAAATAACATCCCGTCCAATTCTTCTAAGTCAACACTGGGTAAGATAAATACATAACGTGTATTAACAGATCCTAAGTTCAAGACCTTCATACATTATGTAGCAGTCTGTGTGTGCTGCGGACGTGGCTGTGGGGTGGGCCGCGCATGTACGTTGGAGGGAAGAGCAGCTACATCACATTAAATGCATAAAGAAAGGTACCTAGCCTTTAGCACACCAGCTGTTTCTGCTTATAGGACTGAGTTATCCATGAAATGCAGGACATTTTGCAGTAAATATCCTACTTGATGGACTTTTTAAAGACCCAGCCACCTATGCAGATTTATGTAACTAAGGAAGAAATAGAAATGTACCGATGAAAGACAAACCTTACATTTTTCCCTGATCAAAATACGTTATGTGCTAAGAAAGAAGGCATGGGGAATGAGCCTGTTTGGGTGGACTCTACATAGATGGTAAAGCAAAATATAATACCTTTCTCTATCTGTAATATTGTTCAGTGTAGCAAACCCTCTTGCTTGTTACAGTACAGTAAATGGGGTGTTTAATTTGGGATTCAGTGTAGTCTAGAGTCAAGGTGCAGCAGTTTTATTACAGAAATACAATTTTATTGGAGGTTGAAGATTTAATTTCCACCTTACGTACAGAGCCATAAACGTCATGCCTATTTTACATTTTGCATAGCATTTGATATATGTAATTTCTGGTTTAATTTTAGAGTTTGAAAAGGTGGTAGAGTCACAGTATGTAGATTCAAATTCTCTAACATTTTAGCCACAAATGCCATTGAAAAATGAGCAATTTTCTGTTTCTTAGTCCTGGATTTGAAATTATTTCTTCCCTCCACTGATTGAATTCTGTACCACATCCTTTCCAGTCCCTCCTAATTAGGTGAACCCCAAAGCCACCCACAGAACACCTTTATGTTAGAGCAAATGCTTTCTTTGTTTAAATTGCTCTACTAGTTGGTATGCTACTTAAAAGTAAGATGATCAGATGATACAGATAGTTTGCCTTCTCTTGTGCTTAATATCTGTCTGGGTCACAGGTTAATGTCTGTTTCGATGGATGCATTTCCGATAAAATAATTTGTAAGTGGATTGGAAGGACTGGATTTGAATCAAATAATCAAATGATGTTATCTGGGAAGCTATGTCAACATTGAAATCCAAATTTGGGGAATTGTGTCTTTCTCTTCCCTTCAAGCATATTCATTACAGGAAGCACACACGCACACACACACTACCTGCTGCCCTTTCATGTTTCCCTTTGCATGTCATACCTTCTAATTACCACCAGGTGGAGCCCTTTGTTTATGGACATCTGTCCATTTCCGTTTTCTCCAAGATGCTACCAGATAAATAGCTCCAGAGCTAAAATACTGTTGCAAACACGAAAATTTCACACCCACAGATTAAAAAAAAAAAAAAAAAGTAAAGCTTTTTCAGGCACTGCTATAATAAACCTTGCCTTAAGAGTCCTGTTGCTACTAGATTTAATAGCTTACACATTTTCCTATTTACAACTTCTGCACACCACACAGCAGAAAATAGTACAGTTGTGTGTGCCATAAACAGTGTTGCTTCAGGTCCCTTTTATGTTGCACCATCGTGTCTATAATCTCACATGTCTAGCAACTGCAGTCAAAAAGCAAAAACACAAACACAAACAAAACCCTATATGGTACGAGCCTCAGTTTTCTTCAGTCTTAAAAATATACACCTCATTGAGAAGAAAATGTTTTCCTTCAGATAAAAGAGAGGGTAATTCAGCCATAGGTAATAGAGGGCAATGTCACATTCTTCTCTTAGTCAAATTCATCTCTCTTTGATTTGGGATCCAGTTAAGGGTAAGTCAAAATCTATCTTACCTTTGGTTCTATTTAGGAGCTAATAAAAAATGAATACTATTAGCAATGTTCAATTCTTACATTTTTTGATTATTTTAATATTCTTATTTTAAGAAATTAATTAAAGATCTTCTCATGAACAAAAGGCAGTAATGTAAAAAAAAAATTAGAACACTGATTTGTATGTGCAAATAGCTGTGGAGTGAGCTCACCTAAACTAGTTTGCCAGTGACCTCAACCTTGATCTGGAAAGATCATTTATTCACAAGTAAAACATTCACATTCTCTCCACTAACTCTGTCTTGGATCTTTTCTCAAGGTAGATTACTGTGACGTTGCAGGGTCTATTAATAACATATGCATTTACCAACACGGGACGGTTACATATTTCACGGAAATATCATTTCTGTTGTATTTTTTATTCTAACTGGGATTTTCTCCCTTTGTTTTATATATATATATATATATATATATATATATATATATATATATATAAAATTTTGCTGAAGCATCTGCAAAGCTGGGAGTGGAGGTGAATTTGTGGGTATGCTTTACTGAATCGGTCTCTGGCCCGAAAATCTGGCTTTTCTATTGGTATCCAAACTGGTTCTGCAGTCTGCCATCAGACGCTAACTGCGAAGGAGCCCTCATACAACAAAATGCTGGAACCACCATTTTGCTGTCTGCTCGCACACTATAAAATGGTGGCACAGAAAACAGTTAACACATTGTGCCCACGAGAGTTGTCTTTGAAAGTATTCTACTCTCTGATCCAAATATAGAGCTGCTTTTTAAAATATTGTTACCAAGGGACTAAAGGTATTCATTTTTCTCTAATACATAGAAACTGTGTGTGTGTGTGTGTGTGTGTGTGTGAAATGCTGAAAGAATCGGGCCGTATACATTCAACCAAAGGATAGAAAGAACTGGTCGAAAATAAACACTCAAGCTCAGAGGGAAAGCATACCTAAATTAAAAGCGCAGATCCTGAAATTGCTTCTAACAGTTCACGAAAGCTGTGTGATGAATTTGGCCTTGATGACTCCTTTCATTTCAGGATTCACTTCGTGCAGTTCAGAGGTAGGAAATTTAAGAGAATTTTTTTTGTTTTTCCTCTTCTTTTTTTTCTTTAAGTAAATACCCTGTAAAAATTAAAAGCAAGCCCACATTTGACCCTCCCTTGGGAACCGCACAGTCATTTCTTATAGGAAGTAAAAAAAAAAAAAACAACAAAGTCCCATCGTCCCCTCCTCTTCCATTTCTTCTGCTCTTATTTTTAGTCATTAAAAATGCTGCCTTGGCTTTGTTTAAGTGTGGAAATTCTCATTTTTCTGCAGGGCTTCAGACTCACATAGACTCCTTGGGGACATAGTGAGGAGCTAACCAACTGCACATGGGAAATGAGAATTTTCGTGGTTAGAAAAACTGCAGCGTATGGTAATTTTCCACATGGAGCACAAGTCAGGAGTGACTTTTTGCTTTTAAACATAATGACTTTACTTGAGCACTTTGTATAGAGTTGTAGGTTCGAATTTGAACATTTGAACACATTACAAGGTCTTAAAAATTTTAACTTGACTTCTTTTATAACATTTTCACTATTTTCAAGTGCATAATAAATAGGTTAGAACAGGATACGCTCCCTTCTCCCCCCGCCCCTGACAGAATTATAAAAGGCTTCTGTCTGTAAATGAGAAATAGCCCTAGAGGACCCACCAGCAGGTTATGCAGTATGTGACATAGACCACCAGGGGCTGAAATGAAACCACTAATACTTTTTTCATAGGATCATTAGCTAGAGTTAAACAAGGTGTCAAAGTGAAAAGATGGGGAGGTTGACCTGGCTCGTTATATTTGCATGCCTTCACTTTAATTATTTTTTGTATTAAAATGAAACACTAATATTCAATTTTATAATTCAAACATGCTGTTACCCAAATACAATACATTACTTTTCATATTTTTAAACGATTCATAATGCATAATTTTTTGGTTACTATTTACAGCTGGTTTTCAATAGACACTAACAATCTTGTGAGTGATGCAATTTACATTTAAGGCTAAGGAGAGGTGGTCAAGTTTTTCCCTGTTGTACTTTATGAGATAAAATTAATTGATTTGTTTTGAAGTTTAGGTCTCAAAATCTGCCTCCAACCAAGATGAGTGGTAGGTCTAGGGCTCACAGAGTGAGTTTGCATGGGTTCTTGACCTTGTGCTGACAATCTTCGGGAAGAATGGGCTCTCTTTATAATAGCTGCTTTATGATCTCGGAGACATTGCTAGACTTTCACGTGCACTAATATTAGTTGCCCCGGGTACCTTAAATAAAGCCAAGCCAATAAGAAATAAATGTCATGTTAGCAACCCTCAAGCAGATATCAGAAGAAGGAGTACGTGATTGTTTAGTCCAGAAATTAAGTTTCGTGTTTTTAATCGGCGTCATATCCTGTCCTAAGTCTATAGAGCCTATATCAAAGGCACCCATATTAAACTGGAAAAGAAATATGATAACAACTCCTTTCATCCCCCCACTGGCTCAAATGTTTGTATGCTCAACCCTAATTTTTGTTAGGACACTTTCAGGCAAAGACAACAGGAAATAGTAAACATGGCAACACCATGCACATAATTTTCGAAGGCACTGTTTCTCTCCGTGTTCAGAGTGAGTTGTTCAAGCTGCGGGGGGAAACTGTTGTATCATTAAACCCAGTGCAACGAAAACAGCTACCCTTCCAGCAAAATAGATACCCTCTTCGTTTCATAAATCTTGTTCCCAACTAGACTAAAGCCGGGAATCGACTTGGCCTCTCACATCAATGGCTTGAAACTGTTGTATCCCAGTACTGTATTCAAAGGGAATCAGGAGTACCCAACAACAACTTCGGGGGCAGGGATGCAATTATAACTGACAGCCAGATGACTGGACTGGCTGCTAGAAAACCCATCAAGACTGCAGATGGTCTTGAGACCTCTGCATCCAAACAGCGAGTCCCAGTGAATGATATACAGATAAACAGCAATACCACAAATCATCAACACGAACCAAAAAAGTTGCTGGCACTGATCAAGATTTCAGATGTCAAGAGTTGGCCAACTTCTCTCCCTTCTCTCCTCCCCACGCCTGGCCCCTCTTCCAAACAAAAAGCTTGTTAGTGGTTGAGGGCCCAGCAGGAAATGTTTTCACACCCAGTGCCAAATGCTAATCCTTCGCTGAAGCCTTTAATATATTTAAATGTTTAGATTAAGGAGGCAAAAAGGATTCCAATAGAAATGGCATTACCTGTAGAATATGGAGAATTCATAATTTGGTTACATCTATATTACGTTTATTGGACTTCCTCTTCAGTTAAGGATTACCTTAAAGGAGCATACTGAAATTCAAAGAGAAAGGGAATTCGTTTTAATTATCCTTTATGCAATTACCAGCATGAAACTTTTTGTTCCTTCAACACGTGTTTCAGGGACAAAATATGAGTAAATTCTCTTAGTAGATTATACAACATTTCCTAACCTACCTAAATACACATATTTCTTTATTTCTTCATTTTCACTGACTCCACGTTGCATTGTCTAGAAATACTTCTTTTCGTCTGACTAGACTTGAGGTGTCTTTGCGATTCACAAACTATTACAAATATCAAACCGTTCTCATCCAAATATGGACAAAGGATTCTGGGGAAAACCCAGTAAAGTTGTCTTATTTTGTAAGATGTTTGAATTTTTAGTTAACTTGATGGTATCAAACATTAGCAAGAACAATAGAACTATATTCCCGTATTTATTCTTTTAGTAAGTATTGGTGGACTTTTCAATGCTATGAACTATTTTGCAGTTTTCCTAGTGTCTCTTAGAGTCACTAAAAACATGTCTTTTCAAGCAAATTCCTTCTTATGAAGTTTTTGCAAAGGTGGTTAGATTTACTATTTCAGATCCATTTCCCTCTTGTGACATTCTTCCCTAGGGCTCTAGTGCAGACTCCTGGGGTTGTCTGTCCCAAACCCATCTTGAAACTCAGCTTTCTCAATAAAAATGTCAAAACTGGAGGCTTTTCCAAGTAGCTGCTCTGAACACAGAGCCCTTTCTGCCCAGCCAGCCTGGCCGTCTCTTCAGTCTCCATTAGAGATCTGCTTCATGCGGACACACAGAGCAGCTCTCCAAACAGGGAAGCATCGTATGCCCTTTTCCGGAAACAACACTTCCAGAAATGTGCTGACCAAGAAGAAACAGCAGGGGTGAGAGAAGTGGCCAAAGCACTCACAACATCTTAACAAGTGCTAATTAAATGTCTTTCTTAAAAATATGGCTTAAGAAAGCCAAATACAATAACTTCCTACAGATGGGTTTAGGAACTAACAAGACCCATAGGAAATGGTGCAGTCATTAAGATTAGTGTCCCCAAAGTCTCCTACAACCATTAGTGACTGGGGGTGCTGTGCACTTTAGGAAGAGATGATGAGAATCTGTCTGAAGTGAAGCGGTTCTCCCCCACCCCCATTTGTCTCCGAAGGGAAATTTGCCTCTGTTTTAGTGCATTATACAGTCAATTATTGAAACAGCTAGTCAATCGAATATAAAGAGAGTATGAGCAGCCTTGAAATCTATTTTTCTGGTGGGGTACAAAGACATCATGAAAAAGGACTGTGAACACCAAGAAGGCAGGAACTGTGTTTTGTCATATCAGTCCCTCCAGTTCCGATGCAGAGTGGGCATTGATAACTGTTCATTCATTTATTGAACAAATATTCCTTCAGTGGCGACCCTATGCCAGGCAGGGGCTAAGTTTTGGAGCTAAAGTAAGCAAGAAGACAGACAAGACACCTACCTTTTAGAATCGATAGCCTATGTGAAGATGTTTGTTCAAGGGATGGATGGATGGATAAATGATCTAATAAGAGTGTTTCCCAGACACAATTCTGACTTTCCTTTAGGATAAGAGCCTTGGCTGAGCTCATTCAAAGAAATGTAGAACCAGATTCCCAAGAGACAAGGCTCAAGACAAACCCAGTGGTGGCAGTGATTAGCCTCAGCGTGGCCTTGAAAATAGATGCTTCCTTGGCAATCTGAGTTTCAGATGAAGGAGCCGCCAGAGTTAAATGAAGTTTGAAAGATCCTAGACCCTGTTCAAGGTCACTATTAGCACTAGCATTCTTCATAGGATCTGAAGAAGTCCTTCAGGTAATAAGGAAAAAGGTAGACCTAATAGTTAGAAAAAAAAATTACCTTCAAGGGCGCCTGGGTGGCTCAGTTGGTTAAGCGACTGCTTTCAGCTCAGGTCATGATCCCAGAGTCCTGGGATCGAGTCCCGCATTGGGCTCCCTGCTCTGCGGGGAGCCTGCTTCTCCCTCTCCCACTCCCCTGCTTGTGTTCCCTCTCTCGCTGTGTCTCTCTCTGTCAAATAAATAAATAAAATCTTTAAAAAAAAAAAAAAAAAAAATTACCTTCAAAATAAAACTAGGGGCGCCTGCATGGCTCAGTTGTTAAGTGTCTGCGTTCTGCTCAGGTCATGATCCCAGGATCCTGGGATCGAGTCCCACATCGGGCTCCTTGCTCCATCAGAGGCCTGCTTCTCCCTCTCCCACTCCCCCTGCTTGTGTTCCCTCTCTCGCTGTCTCTCTGTCAAAAAATAAATAAAATCTTAAAAAAAAAAAAACAACTAAAAGACCAAAATGTTACTGTATGTCTGACTCGATGATGAAGACATGACCTCTCGTGTCTAGCTATTTGCTTAATCCCCCTCTGGAAGATATGTCTTGCTGGCCCCAAACTGCCTTTCACTCTGGCAGGCTTCTTGATCTCTTTGCTGTTTTTTTTTTTTTTTTTTTTTTAATTCCCATTCCCATTTGCCATTATTTAACTGCTTAATGCTAATGTTCTACAGCTTGTCTTTATTCATGATGCAAACTGGGGTCCGGCAGCAAAGTGACTGTTAGAACCCGTAAGACCAGACGTTCTGGAGACTGCCACACTTGTTCTCTCCAGGGGAGGTGGGCTCTGTCACAGAAAGCATCAGGTAAAACTTGTTGGTGGGAAACAATGAGTCTATCTAGCCAGGCCCTTGGGGAGGTGGGGGGAGGGATTCAGGGGGTAAAAATATCCTGCCTGGATGTTTCCACAGAAGAATTAGTTAACTGAATTTTCCTTTTCCAGCTGGTTGCTTTGCAGTATAATGAAAAGGAATTTCCAAGTGCCTGGGCTGACGGGCTGGTACCTGACCCCATAGGAACACCTGTGACATGTCACTCTGTCCACATGATTTACCAGCCACCACCACCACCACCCTTCATAAAAAAAGAATCACCCCTGAAATCAATGGGAGAAAATAAACTTGCTTTGGACGTGGTGTGATTCATTTCAGACATTCACCAACCAACATTTACTAAGAAGCTCTTCAGTGTCCTTTGCTGACCAGCTCTATACGAGCAAGTTGGTAGGAAAAAGTGCTGCTAAAGAAGTTATTAAGGGACAAAGTTAAAATTGTAGCATTACGGGTATCATCTTCAGCCTCGGGGACAGAGTCGGGGAAGACACCTACCACCCACAAGGTGATTGATCGTTGACTGCGCTGCACTCAATTCCTTACATTCATTTTGTTATTTAATGGCCACAACAAATCTGTTAAGTAGGACTCATTATTCTCGTTTTACAGATGAAGAAACTGAGGCTCATAGAGGTTCAGTGGCGTCTAGTAAATGGTGGCATGTGGATTCCAATTCCAGTCCTCTCCGTCCAAAGCCCGCAGGAGTACTGCCTCTCTTCTATGGCCGACTCGCTCGTATTTGAGGCCATTTACTATTTAAGTCAAAAATCTAGGTGCCTGTCATATCACATGTGAGGGTTGAGTGAATATTTTTGAAAACAGGTCTGGAAGCTCAGTAAGGGAATTTTTTACATGCATATTTAAATGCAACGTTCACATGTATGTCCAAACATGTTAGTAACATTGTATAAGCTCCAAATCTCCTTCTTCGTGTCGTCTTTTACATCAGACCTCTCCAGGTGCCACAGACGTCATGTTTCAGATCCAAAAGGCGTTGCCCTTGCGGGCATTATGCTAAGTGAAATAAGCCAGACAAAGAAAGACAAATGCAGTACAATCTCACTTATATGTGGAATCTTAAAAAATCAGACTCATGGAAACGGGGATCAGATTTGTAGCTGCTGGGGGTGGGGGAGACTTAGGTGAAGGTGGTCAAATGGTACAAACTTCCAGTTATAAAGATAAATAAGTCCTGGGGATGTCATGTACAACGTGATGGCTATGGTTAACAATACTGTATTGGATATTTGCGAGTTGCTAAGAGAGTACATCCTACAAGTTCTCATCACATGTGAGAACTATGTGATTGGATGGGGACCCTATGGGAGGTGATGAATATTAACTAATCTTATTATGATAATCATTTTGCAATAGATACAAGTATTGAATCATTCTGTTGTACACCTTAAACATATACAATGTTGAATGTCAGTTACATATCAATAAAACTGGGTGGGGGGAGGTGTTGCCTTTTCCTCCCCCAGATAGCACAGTTTTGCGTATGGTCCTATGGCAGCTGTGACAGTCAAGGAGCCCACAGACGTGATGCCTGCCAGGAATGTCCCTCCGAGGTCTGAGGCACTGGCAGGGAAGAGGAAAGAGTGGGGGAGGAAAGGCAAAGCTAGCAAAGCATAGGGAGAAGCAAGGGAGAAGGAGAGAGAAAAGTGCTCTCTGGTCTTCCTCTCGCGTCCCTGTCGCCAACATGGTGGTCACCTCACAAACAGTCAGCTGTGGGTCACCGTCTTCCAGCTGGCCTCCCCCACCACGGGTGGCTTTCAGAAATGAGCAAAAGAGGTGTGTGGGGGTAGAAGACCCAGAAATCTTGGCTTGTCATCTGAAATTTATGAACCCATGCAAACCATGAGGCTCTCTGGCTCTGTTTCCTCATCTGTTAAAATAAAATAACAAGGTGCATTCCACCCAATATTGAACATCTAATGAGACTGTGCATTTTCCATAGTTTTATTCCGTTATACTTGACATATGATAAACTAGACATATTTAAGAGAGAGTGCATTTGAGAGAGCATCTGTAAACTGGAGAAGTTTCATCTCCATCGGGCTTAGAGTCCCCAGTAGTCCCTAAATTTTTGAAGCCATTTCTGCCTAATTTTTAAAAGCCTTCATACCTGGGCTGCACCTTACCTGGTCAACCTCATTTCTCACCACTTCCTGATACAGTCACTCTGATACAGTAAGACCAGCCTTCTTCATTTAACATGCCTTTCGCTGGCTTTTCCCTGGAACACCAACGTGACCTCCAAGTTCCCAGCACTCGTGTGTCAGCACCTGGGTTCTCCGGCATTCATTCAGCCCCTGACTGAACACATACGCTCTGCTAAGCACCGTTCCAAGCTCTGGGGATGCTTCTGTGAGCAAGCAAGACAAGTTCAAGGACCTCCAAGGGAGCTCTCGGTAGTCTCCCTGGGGTTCTCTTGCCAGAATCATCCTTCCCTAGGCAAGTCCTCCCAGCTTCTGCTTCCCTCTCCTCTAGAAAACCTGTCTGAATTCCTATTAACTCATGATCCTGTCCCTCTTTTTTTCCTACAGTGCTTGTAGGCTGTCTCATACGATTTGATGTATGTCATTTTATTTGGTAAAATTCTCACAGATGAAAGCACTACCCAGGAATCTATTTCTCCGCATCCTCATAATGAACACTAGACACATGAAATGCTTATTGATTTCAGAAGAGTGCATCAGAAAGGCAGGGCATGTGCGAGAAACTTTCTGAGAGAACAGGAACACCCCCTCCCTCCCATCGCCCCTCTGTGTCACCTGCTCCGTGGGCTGGTTGGCGCCTTTGGAAGGGCAGCACTAGCGAGGACAGCTGATTCACAGCTTGTCCAAAGCCAACCACAGGGGAAGCCACGCTCAAGGACATGTTCCTGCCGCTAGCGAAAGACGAGTGTCTCCTAGCAACCAGATTCCAGTGGCTTCCTGGCCTCAGGAGCCTGCCCCTGCTCACTGCTTTGTTGCCTCAGGTTTTGCATTTTGGCGTTGCAGATCATTGCATTCATTCTAGCTTCCAAAACTTTAGGAAGAACGTCTGATCCGCAAGCTAGCTGACTAGATTAGCTCTGAGAACCATTTCATTCATAACATCCTTTCGGTAATCATATAACTTTCATGGAACAGAATGTGTGGTCTTAAGCTTAAGAAGGGTGAATACATTTTTTAAAGCTTTTATTTATATCAGAGCAGCTGGTTTGAAAGATACATAAAAAGGAAAAAGCATACATTCTTTCCATCCAATAACCAAAAAGTACTCAGATGTTTTCAGAAAAGATACACTATCATTCAAAACCTGTTACAGCAATAAACTTTAACTTGGCAAATTCACAGATGCAGAAAGAAAGGCAAGACAACTTTGAAGAAAATGACTCGAGGTCCTTAAAAGTTTTGATGGCTTAAAATTATGTCTGCTGCAGTATGGCCTCAGCCGCAATTCTTTCTAGAGATTTCCAGCCTCAGCTCTAGTGTACGTAGTGCTACCATTTTAAACTAGTAGGATTGAATTTCGCAGCTGATGTTGCCTTTTTAGTTTTCTCTTGTTCTAATAGAATATTCGTCAAGACACAGCAAGTTACTCATTCATTTAAAAAAATTTATTCAGACTTCCTAGTGACAAGCTCTAAAACAACTCTAAATAATGGCCTTAACTCCCCAAGTCCCATAAAGGTGAGTTAAAATTTAGACTACTCTTCTCCTTCAAAAACAGCAACTCAGAGACTGAAAGGTGAATGAGGTGCCTAAGTCATGTGCCAAGAGGACTGGTAAACCCAGAGGTCTTCCCCAGCAAAACCCAAACCACCGCTGCTTGGCATTGCCCTTGATTCGCGAGCAGCAAACTCAGGCTTACAGAGCCCACTGCTGCATTCATACAGCGAGCTTGGTCTCTGTCAGGTCATGAGGCCTTTGGAGGCATCTCTCCATTTCCTCTCCCTTCCCTTCCCCTTCTGCCAGCAATAAGAGTCACAAAGTCTTGAGTCAAAGATTAGTTCTATTTTGATGGTGGTGGACTCTCACTAAACCTCTTGAGAAGAAAACTCTCAAGTTTACCAGCTAGCTGCCATTGCCTTGCATCTTTCCATCATCCGCTTTAGAAATCTGTCTTCGGATGGATTTTTACTAAAACCGTGTTGAATATTCCCTAGGCCAGGCCAACTTACAAGCTCTTGGATGTGCTCTTTTGGGGCTCTGTGCACATTTGTTTTAAGGGTGTAGAATTAATCGTGTGGTTAAAGCAGTGCACCCCTGCATCACCCTTGGCTTGCTCATTAAGTGACTTTATATGTGGATCAAGGCTTTTCTTATTGCCTCAGGTAGTTCTTCGTTCCCTGAAATTGTCAGGACACGCACCAATTATCTTCAGAGGATGAATATCTTTAAAGCCCATGAAGAACTTTTGGTGAAAAGAAAAACTTACTCTGCCCCCCACCCCTTGTCTGAGTTCTGCTTTCTTGCCCTTTTACCCCCATGCGACTCTATTCACGTGCTGTGTTAGCACCAGTTCAGGTAAATTCAGCATCATCATGGCTTTTCAAGGGGTGGGGGGGAAGGAACCCTGACTTCTCTGCAGGCCCTTTTTAAACACCTACTTGTCGTCGTGGAATGAGCTGGGGACAGGCCCTGGGAGGCAGGCCCGTGTCTCACTCCCCTGAGCCCGGCATTCAAATTTCTGCACGAGACACAGATGATTCAAGGCTGGGTTTCAGCCTTAATCATTTCCATTTTCACCATGGTTTACACGACAGTTGTAAATGACCAAATTGATTAGGGGCTCTAAAAGCCAAACGGACTGGGAGGCAGTGTAGGATAGTGGTCGACTAACTGCATAGCTTTTGCATTCCCCTAGACCTGGGTTAGACATCCAGATCTGTCATTTACTGGCTGTGTGACCTTGGGAAAGTCCCTTGACTTCTCTGAGCTTCATTTTTCCTTACCTGTGAAACAGAGATTGATAACTACCGGTATGGAGGTCAGTGAGAGGAGGAAGTAAAATAACATATCAAAGAATTTAGCACAGTGCCTGCGATTGCCATTTATTAAATAATAGATTATACTAGAGAGTGCTTTGATATGTGTTGGTATGTTAGCTTATGTCATCAGTTTTCTGTTACTTCCATACAAAGCACTGTGCTGAGTATAGGGCTTCCCCCCACCCCCCAAATTTGAACCCTCTCTTTCCCCAAAAACTATAACCTAATTGCTAATTGAGAAACAATACAGAAACCCACAGGAAGAGTAAAAGAGAAGTTGGACACAACGTTTCCTGGAGTGCTGTCCATTCTCAGTAGCGTCAAGTCGATCTGAAGCTGATGCATGTGTCCTCATCGGTCCCACCTGAACAACCGGAGCATGAAACAGCCTCAATCCTTATCCAGTAAGTATTTATTGACATCTACTACGTGCCAGGCATGTGCTAGGTGATGGATACGTCAGTCTTCCTGAGGTTTTAAGTAGCATTCAGGGTCTGTTCTAAATATTTCATTTAAATTAACTCTTTTAACCCTTCCACCCTTTAAAAGTGGGGGGAAGGTACTAGCATTAGTCCCATTTTACAGATGAGGAAACTAAGCCCAGAGAGGTAATTTGTCCAAGGCTGCACAAGTAATATGCAGAATTGGATCAGGACCGAGCAAAGTGGGACGAGGGGCTGTCCTCATAATCCCCATCCTTATTGCTGACTACGCTTAATCATCTGAGGGGCCAATTTCATGCCTCTGGCCTGGTTTGTTTACTCCTCTTTTTGCTGATAGGATTGGGGCTTCATTCTTTCCTTTCCTCTCCCTTCTGAATACCTCAGAAGGGGCTATAAAATCCCCACGGTCACTAGTTAGACCAAGCTGGGTGTCATCAGTTATCATGTTCAAGGCAATCTTTTGCTCTTTTGCATAAGAACTATAAACATACTTTGATGAATTAAAAATATGTACCTTAGGGGAGGTTTATTTCATAATCGAATAAAACAGATTTCTAATTTGAAGGATAGGGCGCCTGGGTGGCTCAGTTGGTTGGACGACTGCCTTCGGCTCAGGTCATGATCCTGGAGTCCCTGGATCGAGTCCCGCGTCGGGCTCCCTGCTTGGCAGGGAGTCTGCTTCTCCCTCTGACCCTCCCCCCTCTCATGTGCTCTCTCTCATTCTCTCTCTCTAATTTGAAGGATATGACAGCCTTTGAAGTATTATTTAAATTGTCCTAGACACAAATTACTTATAAAATTGAACTGTCACTTTATAGCAGAATTAAAATTAATACGCTCCTCTTGATTCTGGCACGTGGGCATAAATTCCCTTATGTAAAAAGCTCTGAAATTTGGAGGGCTAAAATCTGCACCCTTTTCTCTGTCTGCTCTTGTGTCTGCTGGTAAAAGGCAAAGAATACAAACCATCAATAACAACCAGAGTGAAGGAAAAATGTTTACTCAGAGCCAAATGTCACTTTCTTTCCGAGTTCTTCAGCTATGGTTAAAAAAAAAAAATCATTAAAAAAAAAAGAAAAAAAGGTCTCCTATTTGCGAATGGAAAACACTGTAAAAAGAGAAAAATGGCTACCCCAGTAGTCTCAGGATGTAAATTTTTCTTAAGGGATGGGTGCTATCCCCATACGCTCTTTGCAGAACCTAGACCATCCTGCACACGCAGTAGACCAGGCACTAAGTTTCATCCATGGTTAGCAAATGACATACAAAGAACAAAATTGCTCCCTTGAAGTTGAAATCAAAGAGCCCTGGTGAGCAGCCGTACATCGGAACGGGAGGGTACACACATGTGTGTGATGGAGGCAATCCAGAGAGAGGGGCATGCTTCCCAGGGGTTGTTTTAAACAATGACAGACTGCAAAATCTGAATGTGATGTGTTGCAACATGAAACACACACACACACACACACATATGCACATGCTTGCGAAAAATATCACCAAAGTCCCTCACAGCCAAAGTTTAGAAGAACACGTGCTCTGGACATAGCAACAGTAATTCCAAAAATCACTCCATTTATGATTCCATTCCTCATCTCTTTGATCACTTTGGCACATTATTCAGGAAATAACAGAAAGAAATATGAAGCTGGAGACGGAAAATTTAATTGTAAAACAAAACCACCCACCTTGTTTTCAGGGTCAGGAAGTACAATGGCCTTCTTTTGCAGCAAGAATGAACTTAACACCAGTGTGCTAAATGATCATGTATATATTTAAAAGAAAAAGAAATGCTCTTTTTTTTAAAGAGCTGCAATATCTCAGTCCTCATAGCAAGTCTTAACAAAAATAAAAAAATTTAAAAAATAATAAAATAAAATAAAAGCAGCATACTGTGGTTCTTTGGCACAAGGCAGAAAGGGGAGTCCTTAAGTCACTATTCCCGTTTTGCGAAACAGAACAAAAAGCAACAGCAAAAGGTGCTGTTTGGCAGGAGGGGAAGGACCTTAAAAACACCCCGTGCCGTCCTGGGTCCCTCCCAGCGCCTTCTCTCCGTCAGGGCTGTAGAAGCCGCAGAGATCAACACCAATGTCACCATCGGCTGCTTAAATGCCACAAAAGTACACTTCGAAATGAGAGGAAAGTGACTGACACGAATATGCTGAGCCAGCCCCACTGCCACCTGAACAGCTTTAAATGCCCACACAAGGAGAATAAAAAGAAAAGCACATTTTGCGATAGAATAAATTCTTTTTTTTTTTTTAATTGAGACCGCGGAAAGTCACATGACCCTGCATGTAGCCTTTTAGGAAAGCAACCGAAATGGTAAAGCAAGGCGCGGGGGCTGCCTCCTTCCTCCCGCCGCCGCCTCTCAGCCCGTCCCGCCGCGTGTCCGCATTCTTCTGGGCTCATCTGTGGAGCTATTAAGTGGGATAATCCCTCTGGCCTTTGATACATTTCTGGACATGATTATTTCATTACTCGCAGTATATCAGTAGGATCATAATAAAAAGGACTTCTGACAACCTGCCAAGAGTTTTGTGGCCTTGTAAACACAAAAGTGCTCTAATAAAATTTTATTAAGTGTTAAAAAGTCATAAAAAGTGAAATAACATAAACTACAAAATTTACTGTCCTCAGCAAATGCTGAAAATATCGTCCACAGTAAAATTAAATTAGCATGTAATAGACAGAGGAGCAGTGTGGAGTGGATTTAAAAGAGGATCCAGGGAAAATGACACTGTAACCCAATCTGGGTCACGGGGATTTAATTCGGATTTTTCTGCCTAAATGTGAATAAATGTGCTGATTACAGACAAGAGCTCCGGGGTTACTGGAGTCTCACACATTGTCAATACTTTGGGAGAAATAATAAATTGCAGATTGTACTGAGCTCGGAGCCCGAGCGAGCGCGGCGGGGAGCGGCCGAGGGGCAGGGCGTCCACTAGGGTGCGCTGCGAGACCGGGAATCCCCGCCACGCGCCCACGCGGCCGCGCCTCCCCAGCCGCGCGCACACGCTCTGCCCTCGCCCCCCTCCAAATCATATTTACAGTTCCTCTTTTTTTTTTCCTTTTCCCCCCTTTCCTGTGACATTTACTCCAAATCGGAAAGTCAAGTGTAAGTCGAGCTTCGTCGCAGGCGGCCCTGGGTCTCCGCTTTCAGACTCGGGGTCCCGGAGTGGGGCGCGTTGCCCCGACGCTGCTAACCCGGGGGACGGGGTGGGGACCCCCTCCCCCCCCCCCCCCCCCCCCCCCAGCCCAGCGCCGCGGGCCCGGCCGCTCCGCCGAGGGAGGTCGAGGAGCGCGCGGGGCCCACGGCCGGGGTGCACCGGTGCGCTCTGAGCGCGGCGGGTGGCCGGCCTCGCGGCGGGTTCAAGTGCATGCCGGTGGTTGGAGCCCGCGGCTCTGCGAGCGAGTTCTCCCCCGCTCAGCGCCCTCTCGGGAGTTCAGTGTGCCCCGCCGCTTCCGGGACCCCTCTCTCGGCTCTCCCAGCCGCGCGGAGCCGCCGGCCTGGGACCCGAACCCGGGCGCGCTCCTCCCCGGCCACGGCCCACGGCGCGGGGCTGTCCAAGAGCAACGTGGAGCCTCCGCCTGGAAAAGAAGTCCGACTTCCTCTCCACGCTGCTCCGGTGCAATCTGGAATCGGCAGGAAATGGCTCGAACACCCATCCCGCGCCTTGCCGTCAGGCCTCGCTTTGCTGAAGGGAAGCGGCTCCCACCAAAGTCTTGCCACCCCCTCCCCCCCGAAAGACCCGCGCAGGTTTGTAAAGATGGGTGCGAGAGCTGCAAAGTATTTGTCTTCTAGGGAGAGAGATGTTGGTGACGGTGCCCAGTGAGAGATGCGGCGCTTTTTAGGTCGAGCTCATCAGTGGGCCGCATCTTGTTTTGTAGTTCCAAAATAATGCCAACGCGCCCATCTGAGGAGTCACTATTAGGAGCGTATTGCTGAGAAGTTAGTGAAATAGCAAATAAATGGGAGTGACATTTCGTGGCATCATTTTTCTTCAGGGATGTTCAAGGTTTTAAGCTGCATTTAACACTTAGCTACATCTTGCCAGAAAGTAAACATTTTAAGTCAACCGGTTGCTAAAGCTCAGAAGAGGTGAGTTAAGTGACCGCATTAAGATCCTCCAGTTTCCTGTTGAGCCTCGCACAGGTTACTAGGATGAGGATGCCTGCATTTGTGGTTTGACAGACGCCAAGAACAGTTGATTCTGATGTGCGAAGCAAATGGAGCACCCAAGGATCTTTCTGATAAGCAATGTTCACTTGACACTTCTAGCCCCAAATAAATATAACTTATTTATAGTGGGAGTTATAGCCCCATGCTTTAGATTTTTTTGTTGTTGTTGTTATGACTTATATGAAAAAAATGTGTTGTTTTTTTTTTTTAACAATTTAAAAAAAAATCCTGTTTATTGTCATTTGCGAAGTATTGAATTTGAAGTAGCCTGGACTGGATCGTTGGAGTTAAAAAAGCAAACAAGTCCATTTAAATGTGGTTTGACATTTGCCGTCAAAGGATTTGAGACCAACAAAAACAGAATTAAAAGGAATGGATATAAATAAAAAATTCCTTTTTGACTCCATTCGCCTGCCTGGGGGGAAAGGGACAGAAGACATGTCAGCGGCCCAGTCTGTGAGCCATTCCCAGCAAACAGCAGTTGTAAATGTGGTCGGTCAGTGTTGCCTTTGAAAATGAAGGGCAGGTACGTTTATGGAAGTACAGAAACAATTATTTTATCACATACAATTTTCTCAGGAGTTCAGACTAAAAGTTTTGTATTTAAAATTTTATGATAAACGTTTTTTCGTTGATCTGTGAATTCCAAAAGGAAACTTTATACTCGTATTATTTTGTTCTGTGTTCACCTTTCAGATTGAAGTTCGTCTGTCCTTCAGAAAAAGCATTTTCATAATTATTAAAAACACCACATCATGACTAGCATTTTTATTTCTCTTCAGGTAGATAAATGATTGGTGTAGGTAATTTTTAAAAATTTTAAACAAGATTAGTACAACCCTACTCAAGGAGTTTAGTGGAGGGGAGAGGGTTTCCAAACCCATAAATGCAGTCCATATAAAATTGTAATATCAAAGGTTTTTTGTATAGAAACTTGGGAATTAACACATTTTACATGAATATAAAAACATGTCTTAAAGGGGTTCTTCCACACTATTTCCCTCTTTCAGAAAAACATCAGAGACTGTTTTCCATTCTCTAGAACCACTATAATCATGTATAAGAAGATTATTACATAACAACATTTCTGTCAAGATGGTGGATACTTTTGAATGTATTCGAAGGAAAAAGAATATTCTTGGCCCTTGATATGTTGGAGGTACTTGAAAAGGCAAGAAGTTTGTAAAAATATTTTACTACTGTAACTATAAGACCATTAAAATGCACAAGTAGTTATATTCTAAGTGACTGAGAAGTATTTTTTCCAACCACTTTTTTAACTTTGAAATTTTTGTGTGTACTTTAATTAGTGCCTTTCTTTCAAATGTTCCAAGAATTGTATTATATTAGCTGTATGATAATAGTGTTATGGGACTTTCTTGTTTTCATTTGAGAAAAATTTTATTTAAATCTTTTTTTATATAAACCAATGGATAAATGTGAGCATGTGCCATGTTGAGGTAAAAATCAACCCAAGTTCATTTTTCTCTTCAAAATTTGACATTGATCCTGATCTCACAGTTTTCATGCACTCAATCTGCTACTGAAATCAATTTGGACATGCCAGTTTGCAGGAAAATTTTAAGACAGCGCAACTTGTACGTGGAAGAATGTATGTTAAGGTAGGAAATAGCTAATAGCCGAAATTAAACCAGGACGTATACGTGTAGCATTCACTCATTTGGATGGTAATTTTAAAGGCAGTTTTGCACTCAGGAAGGATTTCCTTGTTCTGTGTATTTATGAATATCTAAATTATGCTACACTGCAACTTAAAAACTCCATAACCAGATACCGAATTTATGTATTTTTAAGGTGACTGAGGCTAAGGATATGAGAAGCAGATTGGCTTCATGAAAGAAAGCATTTAAAATTATATTTTAAAATATAAACTTAATTTTGGTTTTTGACAGAAATCTTGTGGCCAGCTCATCAGTTTTCCAGATCAGTTTTAAAGCAGCATGTAAAAACTACCTTTTCCACATTAGAAGTTCATATTTAAGTTTCCTGAGCTGCAAAATCACTCTAAAACAGAGTGGTTTACGTTAAGGGCCATTTCATGTGTTGGTCCCATTGATTACATATGAATGTATAAAAATCTTGTTTAAAGACCAGTAAAAGTGAGGAAATTCCAAGTCAAGCTGGCTAATTCCATTCATAATTCATCCCGAGTGCCTAACTTAAGAAACTTGCAAACAGTTTATAGCTATACATACAAAATCAGTTGACTTGCTTTGTAAGCGGGGAAGCAGGGTCAACTTTGACCTTGTTGTTCAGAGAGGCTTACGTTGATAAAACTATGGAATGTAGGTTAAGCTTTTCGGTGACAGGAATTTTCCAACCTCAAACCTTTTCTGATTTTTGCTTTTTGAAAATGTAAACACAGAAGGACAACTTTCGTGTTGTGAAATGGGATTGCCTTTCACCCACCCATTTCCTTCCCGCTTGCACCTTTGTTCAGTAATTCTTCTGAGTGCTGGGAGAACGAGAGGCCCCGCAGGGAGAAAAGAGCCCGAGCTGTGCTCTGTCCCCTCAGCCATGCTCGTCCCCAGCCCTTTCATTCTGAGAGAACTGGACAGGAATTGAGTACTCATTCTGACATGGTGCAGACTGCTGCGTCCACGGCCCTCAGTGCTTTTGGGGATTGGCAAGACCTCCATTAAGACGTGGCACTCAGAGCTGGGAGAAACGAATCCTGAGCCTCGATATTGGGGAGCTTCAAGGCTGTCCTTCAGACCTGAAGTAATCATCTGCTCCTTTTCCAAGGCCGCACCGTAGGCCGATGCCTTCCCTTGGTTTTCATGTTCAGGAAGACGTTAAAACATTTTCATAGTTTCTTAAAAATTCTCAGCCATTGTAATATTAAACCAGACCAATTTTAAGAGCGAAAACTAGCCCAGAGAGAGTCTTTACATAGTAACTTCAATCGGATATGAACTCAAGCGCCTTTTTAAAAATAAGATCTTGAAAGGGTGGGTTGCTGGTGGAAAGGCTACCTTCTACGTAGCGTAGGGATCCTCAGGACCAGTTAATATCCAGCAAACACGCGTCATTAAACTGGAACAAACATGACCCTGAATTACTGGCTCCCCATTTTCCTGAATGTAGGTCATTTTGTGCCCTTACAATTTACTGTTTGAAGGGATTTCCTGTCTTTGAAGTGCAGCGCTTTGTCACCTGTTTGGATAGCCTCCTTAAAAGTAAGGGCTCTGTTCCTACTTTGAAAGACTTAGTGACTCCACGTCCCCTGACTAGAGTTTCCCAGATCACTAAAGGCAGTGTATCTGCAGGTGAGGGTGTCTCCTTTACAAGTCAGTGCCTGCAGATCCCATATTCCAGACTTGGTTTCTCAAGGTCAGAGCCTACAAGAAAAGCCCGGAGCTATCCATTCACCTGGGCGAAGCCATAAAGAGGTAAGCTTTCATAATGAGGAGCCATATATCAAAATTCTTAGCTTTTGAGAACTGGAATAACTAGTGTGCAGGCATTGGAGTCTCATGCTAGAGCAAAGGACAATAACTGGGGCCAAATGTGCCTAGTGGGTGACACCCATTTAAGTAATGACCCACACTGAAATGTGCCTTTAAGAATGTATTATTTTTAACTTAAGAATGTATCTTATTTTGTCACCTTGTATTATAGGGGTCCTACAGTTAAATATTTTTAGTGAAAATGTGTGTATTTAATAAGTAAATGTCACTCACATTGAACAATATGTAGGAGATAGCTGTGAGTTGGTTCTGGGAACTGTAGGTATGCTTATTTTTACCAAATGATGCAACATGAGCCAAACCTCTTGATAAACTATAGCACGCCCTACAGATGAAAAGCTATTTGCGGATATTTAAGTGACCATTTACCCTCAGCCCGTGCACCAACTAACCTGTTAGGTAGGCACATCTACCGACTTGTCGCTATGAAGATTCAACTTGTTCTCTTTTGGAGCGCTTCACTAATTGTTGGAAAGCCTGGACACAAATCAGGGATCATCACAGTAGCCCTCACCGAGAGTGTTTTCATCTTAATATTAAATAAACTGTCAGAAGTTTATGAATTGGGCGGGGGCTTTCTTTTCAAAGAACTGGATTCACGTATGCATGAAATTAAGACATTCTGGTAAGTGAGAGGGAGAAAATAAAGATGGATTCCTACATAGTTTCAGCTTAAGGTCACAATCAAACAGAAGAAAGTGGACAGAAGCTGAGCTGCTTAAAGGAAGGAGTATGAGGCTGAGTCTGTATCTCCTTTTTTGATAATGAATTGAAACGCAATTGTGATGTCTAGACATTTTCTTTTGGTGGGTATTAATCACCGTGATTCATTTGATTTCTTGGGAAGAAACTGTAGCCATTATAACTGAGTCCGCCCTACTGGGTTGCTTGCTAGCTAGTGCCACAGGAATCGTCTAGAAGAAAACATCACCTTCACAAAGCATGCATCTGAAGGGTACACCTCTCGTGAGTCTCACGAAGCAAGTGGTACCCTGTCCAGCCGAGGAGGTAGACTCAGGTTCATGCACTTGTCTCAGGTTTTTGGTGGTCTTCTCCCTGGTCCTTGCTCTTGGCAAATATAAGCCAAGTCATTTGTAGGGTGTGTGTGTGTATCAGAATGGATTCTGTAGCTACCAAATGAAAATTCTGTCTTTAGTCACACACTCCTGCACCTTTCACGTGGGTAAAATGTTCCAATTATTTCTTGATTACATCACGGATGATATGAGGACAAGACAGGTGGAAACAGGATACAGAGCAGCTGAGTATCTCTGCAAACTCGGAGTACTTAAAAACACTCTGAAGTCATACAGCTGCACTTTCTTTTTTTAATTGTCTTCAGTAAAACTCCAAAAACCCCGCAATGTCTACCTTAAAAGTGCCAGGGTATTTTAATTGGGTAATAACCATCCATATTTTCCTTCTGATAAATTAAAAGGAATTAAGAATGAAATTTTATGATGATTATAAACTGTATTACTGACCCAAGGGACAAGAACAGTTATGAAAAATATGTCCTACATATTTGGCATGAATATGAATTTAGACTTCTAAACCATTCATCTTAAATGCTCAAGCAACTTATTAAAGCTTACAAAATACTATTCACATAATGATAAGAGGGTAACATACAATCATGATTGAGATCATGTCATCAATATTGCAGTGGGCTCCGTGCCAAATACTGAAGCTGACTTGGTCTTTGCCTGTTGGGCTTCTGATAAAAATATAAAAGAGGTGAAAGAGGTAACAGATCTTGTGTAGCTGAGATATCTGTTTGGTCAATAATTGTTTTAAAAATGCTTTTCACGCATCACATCTTTTCCCCTTCGCCCCCTCCTGCTCTCTCCCTCCCCCCCACCCTTCCTTTCTCCTCCGATTAAAATTACAAACCATGAGAGGGGAAAGTGATTTTTGGAAAGCGTGAAAAACTGGTGAATCGGATTTTGACTACTCAATATTGGGAGTGGATCTGGACAAAATGAAACTTTATAGCTAGCAGCTGTCTGAGGATGAGTTCAGCTCACATGAACATCGAATGAGGCTAACCTACCACTCTTGGCCCAGCTTTGGCCAGAGCCCAGGATAAGAGTCCTTTTTGAGAGCAAGAGCATTTCAAGCTTTGAGTCAGTGCTACCCGCCAGCCCTCAGGATACATGAACTCTCATAGTAAACTTTTGAATGAATTTAAGACCACTAGGGAAATTGCTAGATTTCCACGATGTGGACAAAAACGGGCATGCTAAGTGGAGGGGCTGCCTATATCTGAATGTTTCTTAGGCCCAGCCCTGCAGAGTCCTAGTAGTTACTATTGAGACACTTACTCTATGTTAGCCCAATTAAGCACTTTCAAATATATATTTAGCTGTAAGTGGCTTGTTCCACCGAAGTATTGGTACTTTTTAGCATGACCTGCCTCTGTTATGATGATAGAAAATCCCCAAGGATTTCACCTCTGCCCATGGGCTTGGGTTTTGTTCCAGCTCCACCGTGTGACCTCTGGCAAGTTGCTTATCTGTTCTGAGCTTTAGTTTCCTCACTTATAAAATGAAGGCAGTGATCCCTCTTTGCAGTGTTATTGTATTAAATGACCTAATATTTGTAAATTAATTTTAATTTATACATTAATTTATAAAGTGCCTGGCACACAGTTTGCAGTCCGTAAATATGTTACTGGAGTTGCCAGGAAAAAAACAGATTGAATCTTAGATCTCAGTTTTTCATTACCTAAAATTTTAGAGACTGTTCAAGGAAAAAGAGCAACTAAATGCACAGTTATAATAGTAGCCCCTGGTTTACACTCAAAAATGTAGCTCTGAATTCAAACTTGAGATTTCAGTGCCAGCCAGGCTTCTCTCTTCCCATCATAACTGAAGGAAAAAAAATTTTTTTTTTGGTAACACAAAAGAACTTAATTCTTTTTACTCCAAGTGATTACCTTTTCCTAGACAAGTCAGGTTAAAAACTGAGCCAAAGGCCTTGAGGTGCGCAATTTACTTGGAGAAAGGAAAAAAATAAGGGAAAAGTGTTTGGGGCCCATGGGAGATGCAAGAATGACAGAGGTGGAGCTTTTTTCTCATTTGTATTTTACAAAAATTCTTGTGGGAAGTGGCTTTTATGGGCCAGGATTCATTCCTTGGTTAGTTTTTATGGCCACCTTGGGAACTCTGTAGTATAAGGACCGGGAATAGAAATGCTGACACACCTGTAAGCAGAGTGGTGTGATTGGCACCCCCATCATGTTGTAACTGATACACAAAATAAAACGGCAATAATTGCTGTCTAGTTGAGGCAACAGAGGACCTGCAATAACTTTTATGTCTGAGCAATATTGTAACAGTCTGACAAACTGTTTGATCTCCGTCAGCAATGTAAAGCCCATTCATTGTCACTCTTAAGGAGGCCTAACTAAAACATCATTAAATCTTCACGAAAAGATCGTTTACTGCAAAATACTGGGATTTTTCAACCAGAGTCAAGAGATATGACACGGTTTTATGTTGATCCACTCAATGGGCCTTAAGAGCCATTGAGAAGATACTGGAAGCATACATGAATGAAGTAATCATTAATGAATCTGTTCATATTCTCAATACAACAACAGAAAGAAATGCTCTGACATCTTACTCCAGAAACAGAGGTGTTCCTACACGTGTCGCCCCATCACCTTGGATATCAAAACTGAACTGAGGTTTGCGGTCATTATGTAGTTGGCCCAACTTCACCGAATTTTGGGTTTTAGGTCTTACTGGATATTCTTGCCGCAATTGCCTCAGTTGGGATTTGAGACTTGCTTTTAAATTTTGGCTAGTTGGCCTTTGCTCTTTACAAGTGCCCAGTCATCTTAGTGGGCCTTCCAATTTTATTTTTTTTGATTACACTCAACTAAATTATAGTCAGATGATGCCTCTAAAGCTTAGTTTTTCCCTCTGGTTTTCCCTGCTGACCTACATATAGGTGCCTAGATGTCCTCATATCTAAAATATGACTCCATAAAGAGTCATTCTAAGATTACAAATTATCAGTATCTATTCAATCATCTGGACGTACATCAACTGGTACATTTTGGAGGACTCTAGTTTGTTCTCATCCTTTTGTAGGTAGGTGTGGAGAAGGTGGGTAGGATATGGGGTCCTCGTTTGCAAGGAGAGGACATTCTACTTGGGGTAATAAAGGATCCGGTTATTTGAGAAAGTAGAGCATTAAGAGCTAAACTGTGTGGCGCATATCTCAGTGCTTTAGATCAAAGGAAAGAAATATCAAGGAGGACAGAAGGAGCTAGGAAATGATTCTCCACAAGAGGTGCATTTGCAACTGTGTTTGGGAAGGTGGGCAGCTTTGGGTAGATGAAAAGAACGTTTCCAATAAAGGGAACATGGTGGGTGAAAGTGCTGAGGCAGGAATGAGCTCAGCATGCTCCTAGAACTGTAAGGATTCCAAGAAATTGTGCTGCTGTGTTTACTAGTCCTGTTTGTCTGGAGCCAACCAGTTTTCTTAGGGACAGATTTGACAGTCTGCACGTACTGAGGTCTACTTCATTTTAGCTTTGTGTCTTGCTTCTCTCAAATTCGGTTAAAATGCTATAATGGATCATGTCATTTCCCTACTTAAAACCCTGGCGTGGCTCCCCATTGCTCAGTCTCCTCTAGACTGCTGGTGAGGCCTTCACGACCCAACCCTCCCCACCTTGAGCTTCATTGCACCGATGGCCCCTTCTTTCTTCTCACAACCTGTCATTAACCACCTAGAACCCACCATATTCTCTCTTGTCTCTGACTTCACATAGCCTCAGGTCTCAACTTGAATGTCCCTACTGCAGGGAGACTAGGTTAAGGCTCCCCTGCCATCTGCTGTCATAGCTAGCTCCCTGCAGGAAGCATATTTTGTCTTGATTTCTTAATATCTGTCTTTCCCACGAGACTATAAACTCCTTGCAATAAGAAAGCATGTTTGGTTGATCATGAGGGGCCAGCACAGAGCCTGGCCCCAAATCATGTATCCATTCATTCAAACCTCCCTATTAAACACCATGTGCCAGGCCCTAACGCAACAGGGAAAACAAGCAAAACCCCTCTGCTCTCTGTTTTTCTATTCTGCTTGGAGAAACACACACTAAAACTAGCTAAAAATAAAACGTATAGAATGTATATATTTATAGGCTAGCATAAACGCTTAAGAGAAAAAAAAAAGGCAGGAAAGGAAGATGGAAAGTGTCTGGTGCAGGAGGAGCTTTAGGTGGAGTGGCCAGGGAAGGTGTCCCTATGACAGTGACATTTGAAACAAGACCTAGGAGAGGTGAGGGTGTGAGCTGTGCACATACCGGGAAAGAACAGGCAGACTGAAGAAGAAGTAGGTGCAAAGGCCAAGACTCATGTGCCCCAAGAGCAGTCAGAGGGCAGGGGGTTGGAGCGCAGAGAGCGAGGAGAAGTGAAACATGAGGTCAGAGCATGAGGACGAGGACGGTGAGGGAAGGACATTAATCATGCACTTCAATACATGGGTATAGGACTGTTGTTTGTTCTTGTTATTACTTAATAATAATCTCACACCAGAGAGAAACAAATCGTGTTTGTCCAGAATCTAGACCACATCAGAATTCTCTGGCAGGGAGAGTATAAACGCCCAAGAGGAAGAAATAGTACTATAGGAAAAGCTATTTACGGGTGCTCAAGAACTTCATAATAAGACCATGTGAAATGTGAAAAGACAAAATATCCATGAGGGAGATCTGGATGCTTCTGTTCTGCCCCGAGGCTCAGGCACAGTTTGGGAGGCGTTGACCGCTTCTCGACACAATGTTATGTCCTTGGCATGTGATTGAAGTTTCGGCCCTTTCTTACTTTTCTCTGATCTCCACTTTTTGTCATTGCTCGTGAGAGTCGCTGAGCTTCAGTTTGGCCCGAAATCCTGTGGCATTTACGGCTACATGATCAAAGTCCGTTGCAGGCGTTTGGGCCGGTGCCAGCCAAGTTCAGGTTGTGCTTCACACAGGGCTTCTGGTGCCTCTCAGCCACGGGTGAGGGCTGACTGGGTTTGATCCTGAGCTGCACACATTGGGGGAGTCTCAGGTCCCTTGCTGATAAACCCCGCTCGGCCGAGCTCTGCTTTAATTAAAGCGGTCCTTGGGTTGGTTCGATTTCCCATGTTTCAGCACCTCACTGGGTGTAACCTTATCTTCCCATTTCGCAGGCGTGATGGATCTGAACGAGCACAGGTGAAGTTTGTCTTTGACTTGACAGCTGGATTGCTTCCAAGTTTCACAATCGCAGAAGAAAAGTCCCAAATCCCAGCTCTTCTTATCATTTGGCATTTTATGGAACAGCCACAGTGGGTGAGATGCTAATATGGTCAGATACGGTTCCAGTAAAATGAACTTATTGCTCCAAAGTGTGTGCATCTACTACGTGTCAGTGTGAGGAGGCAACGGACATCAATGAATGATAGATGCACTTGAGGAGTGATGGTGAGACGGCTCCGAGAGACTTGGAAGAGGACAAGAGGCTGCCGCCAAGCATTCAGCTACTTAAATAAATGCATCTAATTGAAGGAGACACAATGTTTCATTACCTTTTGGGAAGAGTGTTCAGAGGAAAAAGGAGAAAGATAGCCCAGTGTCCCGAGGAGCCCAAGTCCTGCAAGAAGTTTCTCAAGTCAGTTTGAGACAATCTTTGGTAGCTGGTCACAATGCCCTTTTCCCTTTGTTTTACGTTTGCATTTCTCTCAAACATTTGTTTTTAAAACCAAGAAACTTCATCACCACCCCCACCTTTTGTTTTTTAAGTCATACTCATTAGCATACTAAGAAATTCGTTTGCAAAACCTACCCGCTCTGGGAATACAGCACGACCCAAGCTAAAAAGGGTGCCCTTGGAAGAGGTGCACCAGACACAAGGAGGGGAGTCACTCCAGTCATCAGAGATAGTGTGCGTGTGCATGTATGTGTGTATGCATCCGCGTGTGTGCGTGGGACCTGACGTGTCATCTGTCCTTACCATGGTCTGCGTGGAGCATCTTCTGATACTATTCAGTCTCGCTCTGCAGATTTCTAAATAACGACAGCTTCTCAGATCCTGTGATACCAGGGAACAGTTGTTGAGGATAGGAGAAAGGGTATTTCTGTTCCCTGGAAAGGGATATCCTCCGCTACAGATAGTCAACATTTTTTCACATATCCATCAGTTTCTTGTGAGTTAGCTAGAGAGTATGACCATCTCTGAGAGACCTGGGTCTGAGGAGTAGCTTTGCCCTGACTAGATGTAGAGTCTTAATCCCATTTCTTCATTTGTCCACTGGAGTTATTAACACATCGTGGAATTGCTGCAGGTATTAAACAAGCTAACATACGCTTAGTGCATGTGTTATATGAATCATCAGCAGTCCACTGATGTATTTCATATTAAATTTTGTTTCTGTTACGATTCCTTATTTCAGAGATCAACAGACATGATTTTACAACATGCTAGAGCTCTTTAAACATGTTCCTCACAAGACCATCCTTAACAAAGTGTACATTGCTTCTTTTATTCACCATCGCAAAGATAGAGCCAGGCATTCAGAGCAGTCCCTCTCAAGTGTCTCTCGGCTTGCAAAACCCAAAGAGGTTTATAAATATAGTCCCTGCTTTAAGGATTTTACTTCCTGGTTGTGGGTCTGTGATTATCCCGCCAGTGAAGGTCATAAGGATTTTTTCTTCTGAAAGGTAAAGGCATAGGTAAGGATTTGGTTCATTAGGGTGTCACATCTCTTTTACAAGGCCAAGTATTTGTGAGTGATGCTGAGTTAGGAACTAGAAAATTGGCTTTCTGGCCTTCCTTGGCCCTGCCAGCCAAAAACATACCGTTGTATTTAAACAAGTTGATGATTTTTAATTTATTATACATTTAAATATCTGTTGAAATTTTTCTTATAAACATGCATTATGCTTCTAATAAACAGACTCAGAAAGTGAAAAATCGACATTTAAGTTTGACTTGGTGGCATTTAGCATGCAAACATTGGAATGCTCGCAAAACGAATTTTTGGATGCAAGCCATATGCAATAGAAGATTTGAGGAACCACATATTAAGGATGGATTATATATTCTGTTGCCATCCAGAAATTTTCTGCCATGCTGCCCTGGGTAAGGGAGTGATGAGTGGCTGTTACTGATTACAATGCCGATCCCGTTTTCACTGGGTTCTTTCTGTTTGGCTGATGTAAATGATTCACCACCACCTGGTTCCATCAGCTTACTGTGCAGTCACCAGCAGGCATGATGCTTTTCCTGCCAGAATCGCTCTGCTAGGAGACCCAGATCTTTGGGCACAGTGAAAGCTCAGGATCCCATGGGATGAGAATCCTGAACAAAATAGAGCTACATCTTGAACCAGGAGCCTTATTTTTTATACTTGCCTCAGGCTATAGATTTAGGAAGAGCCACACCCAGGAGCTGCTACCCAATTTAAGGACGCAAGTTGGCAATTCTGAAGATTCCTTAAGACTATCAAAGCACTAACTTCGGGGCAGGGGGATGATAAGGAGTAACGGTTGGGTGGAGGGCCTCCCATGGGGACTGACTTAGTATATGCTACAAAAGACTTGATTTTTAGATTTCTAGAAGAAAAGGGGCAATCTGAAAAAGAGAATCAAACAAGTCTCATATAGTGAAGGGAAATCACTGAGCTGGGGTTGGTAGACTGAAGTCTAATTACATATTCAAAAAATATTCAGAGCTCTAAGTTGCTTCCATCTATGACTTTGGGTGACTCCGTGTATCGAAGTCATAGCTTCCTCTTCTTGAAGGTGAGTTTACTGGAGCCTCCTCTACTTCACAGGATGTTGTTAAGGCAAAATGAGTGACGATATATGCAAGAAGTAAAAGAATGTCTGTACATGTGCAAGATTTCTATCTTCTCCCCTAGACTCTGAGCTCCTAGAAGACAGGGCCTTGCATCTCTATACCCACAGGGCCTGCTAGATAGTGGGCAGGCACTGAGATTGAATGATGGGTTATGCTAATGATTGGCTGGTTGGCCCTGAGAAAGAAAGTTGCCTCTGGAGGTGCTGAGTGGAGCCAGTGGTAGAAAACGGGTGCTGGACGGGAACACCAGCTTGGAGCATGCAAGTGAGAAGTGGGGCACTAAGAAGCTACTGCTGTCTGTGGCTATCGAGAAAAGAACATTTAGATTGGGAGAGGGAATGACCTAAAGGATTCCCGTCCAGGTCTTTATCTGACAGGGACTTGTGGGAAAAGGTCCCAGCTCTCCGATGCTGTGAAGCAGGAAAGTCGGGTGGAATCAGTTAGGCTGTTCTGCTCAGTGTGGCTGAGCGTGATGGATGGCTTGGCGTGCTGTTTATCTGGTGCAGGTTGGTATTTCACCTCTGTTTTCATTAGACTGATGGTAAGGTAATAATTCTTTCCTCTGGCTGAAAAATCTGTCTTCAGCCATTTGCTGGGCTTCTTGAACGGGCCCTTCAGGTGCACAGAAGTCACCCTAAAGGAGATTTTGAATGAACACTTAAATAATGCCAGTCGGCGTCCATGGAGCTCTGGAGCAACACAGGCATCTGTGAGACTTGCTGTAGTAGTCAGGTGCACAGAGTCCCATTGACTCAAAGAGAACCGGCCGAAAAAATGGCCCGAGGTGACCATACCTGCAGGAGAGGAAGAGCCAATGTCAGGTTTTTGTCTCTTGCAAATTTCAAGCTCATCTGCAAGTTAAACGAAGGCAGGGCAGTCTTCATGTGGGGTGTTTCCATGAAACCGTGAGTTGCAGTGGGAAGTGCCCCAGACTGGGATTCAGACATCTCCTCACTGGTTCGCACTACCGGCAGATGTCTTCGTATCTCTACGACTGTTTCCTCATCTCTCAAACAAATAAGAGTGTATGCAGTGGTTTTCATCAAAAGCTCTTATTGAGATAATGTAGCTTTTCATTTTTCTCCAAGGCTAGTAGGAACACACTAGAAACAATGACAAAGGCATGTGGCATCAATGAGCTGCAGAGCTATAGCCCCTCCACTGGAGTTCCCAACCACTTTGATGAAGAGCACGGAAGCAAGAGGAAGGTGTTAGCTCGGTTGGCATTGGTCAAAGAAGCCATCTCCCTACAACTAACCGAATGGGTCCTTCCAAGCAGCATTCTGGGTTTGTGAGCTGATGAGCAGGTGATCGGGCCTCTGCCCACAGAGTGCATGAAGTTGGCTCCATCGGCAGGGACCAGCTGAAAAGTTTCATCCACTCACTAGGGCATAGTCGGGCCATCCGGAGACATAGTTGGGAGTCTGCCAGTCTCGTCTCAGGTCTTCCATTCACAATGAGGGTCTCTTCCATCCCATCAACCTGGGGAGAGCCCATCCATCCTTTCTGTATCATAGGCCACTTAGCTTGACAAATGGTTCTTACTTAATATAATTAGGGTGAACATATATCCTGATTTGTCCCTAACAGTCCAGTTTATGCTTTTTGTGCCAGAATAAATATTAGAGCACTCCCATTAACTTTTTTTTTTTAGAGAGAGAGAGTGTGCATGTGAGTGGTGAGGGGTGGGGCAGAGGGAGAGAGAGAATCTCAAGCAGGCTCCACCCTGGGCTTGGAGCCTGATGTGGGACTTGATCTCATAACCCTGAGATCATGACCTGAGCTGTCAGGAGTTGGATGCTTAAACAACTGAGCCACGCAGGCACCCCCTCATTAACTTTTAAATTATATGGCACCCCAAACACAACAGATGACTTTTTCTGTAGGCACCTTCTCCATCCCCAAGGAACACGTCATGTATATTGCTAATATCCTCTCTGCCATCATCTTAGTTGGTTTATGACATACAAATACAAATAAATTGTTACTTTATCATTTTCACACAGCAATCTATATTCATCAATATAGTTTTCAGGGTACTCCTGACTGGCTGGGGGAGTCATTATGAAAAACTGTGGTTACTAAAATGTAATGTTTCCCCCAAATACTTTTGTGAAGATTAACTAACGAAACTTCCGTGAAGTGTCAATCAAATGTCAGCTCTTATTATTAGTAATTCTGAAATAACAATTCCAACTAAAGAATTATTTGTGCTCATTCATTCTTCAATTAAGGAATTAGTCAACAGACATTGTGTAATGTTTCCTGGCACTGTGTTAGATACTGGAAATACAAAAATGAAGGATAATCTCTGACCATAAGGAATTGATAGAAAATGGGGTAAAGGAACAAGCAAGTGGTGACAGTCAGGCTCTGGCAGGCACAGAACAGAAGCACCCAGCTCAGTTTCAGGCCACTGCAGTGGAGAGGGATGGCTTCCAAGAGTCCAGGACATGGAGCATCTTGAAGCGCATGTAAGAGTTAGCCAAGGGAGAAAGATATGACAAGTATTTTCTTTCAAATCTTTTCTAATATTAGAAAATAAAATAAGGAAGACGAATTCAGAAGTCAGGAAACATTTCTTTTGCTTGAACACTGATGTCTTCCTGTTGATTCTAAAGGAAGCTGTTGCTAACAGCCGAGGCTTCTGGTGGTTTGAGGGACTCGGAGGTTGAATAAGCTTTCATAGTTAGAAGATTCTTATAAAACTAGAGTTCTATAAGATCACTTTCCAGTAGAAAGTGGCGATCCACATACGGAATTTTAAAATTTTCCGGTAATCATACTACAAAGTAAAAAGGAACAGGTGAAGTTAATTTTAATACCATGTCATGTTTAACCCAATATATCCAGAAATGGTATCATTTCAACATATAATTAATATAAAAATGAGATATTTTGCGATCTTGTTTTCACATGAAGATTTCAAAATCCAGTATGTATTTTACACTTAGAGCACATTTCAATTCATAGTAGCCACATGTGAGAGCTAGTGGCTCTCCTATTGCACAGTGCAGTTTTATAGCATCAGCTCTCACTGTGGTCACAAATAAAACTGAACCCAAAGTGTCCTGATTCGGTTTATTCATGACTATTAATTCTCGCATGTATATAAGTAGCATACACTTCTTCAAGAAGGGATACACAAAGATTCTAGAAAGATCTACGTTCTGTCCTAGGTATTCCTTTATATGTGACAGCCAACAGTTTGTAATGACAGGCCCTATACCTCAAACTATAATATAGTCTTCGGAATAGAAATGTCTTAACTGTGGGTGCGGCCAAAGCATGTTGGGCCTCACAGGTTGGTTATAGATTCCATTGCCACGGGAGCCAGTTTGTGAGCATGCATCTGTGATACAATGCAGAACCAAGTATTCCATCACCAAAGATGTGCTCAAGGCAAACCTTCACACATAACATCCCTTAGGACAGCTGTTTTCTTACTGAAACAGTTGCAATGCTGTCTGTGAGGCATATTACATCTGATGGACCAAGACAGGAGAGCGACATCAGGATGAAAGTCCTGCCAATGAGCCACCACTGGGAAGGCAGTGATCTCTGGGTCTCAATTTCTGTAACTGTGCAACGACAATAATAATGTTGGCCCCAAGGCCTTAGTACCATGAAGGTCGAAACAGATACTGCTCACCTTTCTGATTCTCAGTTTAGCAACAGTGCTGATGAAGCAACAGATTTCTCCATATCTAAGAGGGTCCATGAGATAGCCATCCAGAGAGTCACTTATTCTTTATTCTCTCTAATGGGTCACTCCCAGTTTGTGACAAGAACACTACTAAGTGCATAGCTGGTGCCAGGGGCAGTGTGGAGCCATCGAGGAAGTCACTGTTAGCTACAACCGTATACAAACTGATTATTCTCTAGAGAGGCCCCACGCCATCCTGAGAGAACGCGAGGCTGGTGGCGCCAAGTTCTTCGGCAGACGAGGTACACAGCCTGGGGCCAACTGTGTTAACTGCTTTCTCAGCCGTGAAAAATGAGAATGGCAATCTTTCCTGCTCTAGAAGAGAGTTGTGTTTATTAATTAGTTTGTATTTCAAAGTGCTTCACAACTGGCAAGTTTCACTGTTGAATTAAGGAAAATTTCCTTTCATTTTATCCCCCACCACATTAGGAGGAAAAGAAACTGTGCTCACTGAGGCTGTGAGGAAAATGGAGGGGATTCAGGCAAAAAAGCTAACAAACCTGACTTCCAAAGGTAGTGGCTCATTTCCCCGACTGCAAGATGGCACCCATTAACGGGAGCTTGGGAAATTAGGAATCTCAAAGGGCAACCGAATCTACTTTCTGAAGAATTGCATTCGTTTTAGATTTAATTTTTATGATCCCTTCAAGAAAAAAAAGAAAGAAAGAAAGAAAAGAAAATGAGCCAAATCACACTGGGATGGCAACTTTGAAAATGAAACCCTCCCCTTCTTCCATGGGAAGTGGCAGAAACGCTATCATGCTTTCTTACTTGAGAAATGGGAGCTTGGACCTGCTTGTATCCCAGCTTCCAGATCCTCAGATCTCCTTGTCCTTTTTCTAGTTTATGCTAGAAATGATACCCACCAGACTTTTCCTACTAAGTGTTCCATTATCATTGAAGATTAATTGTTCAAAAAAAGAATTCATTCACATTCTCCCCCTGGTTAACTGTCCACTCACCTTTTTGCTTCCTTCCATCCTATGGAAATGCAGCTGCTCAGCGGGGACTGTGCTTCCCAGTCTCCTTTGCATCTTGCTGGGGTCATGGGACAAGTTTTCACCAATGGAAGCTGAGTAGAAGGTGGGTTTCTAAGAAGTGAATGTGTCTTCTTCACTGTCTCTGAGGGCCAAAAATGATTCTGAAGACCTAGATAGAAACTTGAGTCCTTTATCCCACAGATAAAGACCATCTGCTTTGGATTATTATCTGAGTAAGAAAGAAACCTCTATTGTATGAAGCCATTTTTAAAAGTCTATTGTTACAGCAGCTAATGTAACCCCAACACACACACTGCCAAAGCTGACACTCTTCCCCAAAGTTCCTATTAGAGTCATCTTTTCCATGCCAGACCACGAAACTCTGTTAGGACTTTGGTGACACCCAGTAGAGTGCAGAGCATGTAAGGTATTTAATAAATGCATGTGAAATGGAGGAAGGAAGGAGGGAGGGAGGGAGGGGTGGTTGAATTAATGTCTGTGCATTTAAGGTGACTCACTTATTTTCTTTTAAGCTTTACAGCTCAACATGCCCATCCCTCCCCCACCCTCCATTAAGTTGTAAAACGGGGAAATAGTTTTCCTTTCTTCACAGTCTTCCAAAGGATGGACACAGAATGATAAGAGAAATCGCTGGGCAGAGGAAAGAAATCCCTTAGAGAAAGCAATCCTAATATCATCACCCTAGAGAGCTGGGCCACTGCCAACATCTCCATCAGCAACTTGGAAGAGTTGTCTGACTTCCCAACACAATAAAAATGGAGACATGAACATCCAGAGCCCCAGCCAGCACAATTACATGAAGCCAAAGAACATTACCACTTCCAGGTTGCAGGATTTATGACCAACTATGATGGAAAATAAAAGACAGATACTTGTCTGAATTCATCATTCACAGAAGGCAATATGTTTTAATCATAGAGAAGTGGTATATATTGTACTTTTTCTAATGAAAACCTTAGGAAACAGAAGAGAAACAGATACCAGCATCCTAGAGGAAAAAGAAAAATGAAAAAGATTGCCAGTTTGCTTCTGTTTAGAAGATAGGCAATTGACATCCTTTATTGTTGAAAAACTCCTTTTAAATGCACTGAGGCAAGCATTTCTACTTTGGTGGTTTCCTGGGTTTGGGAAACTGCTTCTAATTTGAGTGGAACAGAAGAGTAAGTTTGTGTTCGGTTTAGTGTCTGCTGATCCAGGCATTAAATGGTGAGGCTAAAATCATGCGACTCCTAGGAAGCCTGTGCATGAATGTTACTCCCTGTGGCAGTGCTCCTGCCCCAAACTCCCCTAGAACCATGCTCTTCACCCAGAAGAGTATTCTTAGGCTTTATTATCATTGCTCATTGATTGCCTCCACTCTGGGACATGTACCCACCCTATGAGTGAAGGCCCATGGTGTTCCTGACCCAGTGCTGGCATATGGTGAATACTCAGAAAATATTGAAGAGCTCTGATTAGTTTGCGATTTTGTGTAATTAAAATTCTTCACACGGACCATTTGTTTTTATTTTTTAATTTTTATTTTTTAAAGATTTTATTTATTTATCTTTGCAAGAGAGAGGGAGAGAGCACAGAGGCATGCATGAGCAGCGGGGAGGGGCCGAGGGAGAAGCCCGCTGAGCAGGGAGCCAGCTGTGGGGCTCGATCCCAGGACCCTGGGATCATGACCTGAGCTGAAGGCAGACACTTAACCAACTGAGTCATCCAGGTGTCCTGGACCATTTGTTTTCACTATTGAGAATGAAAAGGTAAATCAGTATGGTTTTTGTCTAATGTTGTTGAGTTTTGAATTACTTAAATACATATTGGTAAAACCACTGTCTAACTGTTTATCAGAACCAAAATTACAGCCTTCGAACCTCCACAAGTTAATAAGATTGTTTGAGAAAGGAAGGAAGGTACTACATAATCCTTCAAACACAAGATTCATCGCTTAATTCTGTCAATGCTTAGAGGAACTCCTCGAACCCTAAACGCAAGTTTGTTTCCAGAACAACTGAAACAGAGACCACATTTTTATGATGTTTGCCTTTCACAGTCAAGTTTACATTGGGGAGCTGTATTTTCCCTAGATTTGTTTTTAAATCATTTGAGTTTTCCAGTAAAATAACATTCTCTTTTTCTTCCCTCTTCCCAGATGAACACATCTATTTTTTTAATCGTGAAACATTCTACATGGGGCTGTGGTTTGTGGTTGGGATGCTCTGCAGTGGTGCACCTGGAAAAGAATGTGTTATTTGCATTTAAGGAAATACTTAGTGGGCTGAATGTCTAGCCACTAAAATAACAGTTCATCAAAACACAGTTATCCCAGATATCCATCCAAGAGTGGCAATCAGATTTCCTAGAGTCCAAGTAAAGGATGAAAACTGTGAGGAGGGGCAGACCAGAGGGACAAACTATGTTTGGAAGCCAGAAGTAGGTCAAGGAACTAAGGATCTGAAATATAGGAAAAGAAAGGGGGAACACATGGATCGTCTCCTCTGTAGACATCCAATTTGAACCTAATCTAAATAAGTGGGAAGAGAAATCATTATCTGATGTTTTGTGGCCACCTCAAAAATGTGTTGGTAGTTTCGACCAGACTAGAGTCAACACTGAAAAACCACCAGCACCACTGACTTGGGCTGCACAGCGCAGCTATGGCCCAAACCTACCCAGAAGGGGCCAATGCCAATTATGGTCAGGATAGGGATCAGGGCAAGAGAAGAGCTGTGTGCTTACTCAGGCCGGCCTCCGAGGGGGACGCTGGGGCATCCATCCCTGGGCTACTCAATCACCTCTTCTCTGGAGCAATAAACAAAGAAATGGCAAGAGGCTAAGCTCCTTCAATTAGACACTTTTAACTTTTAATGTGACCATAGATTGAGTGATTTATTATTTTATTCAATAATGACTTAGAGTTTATGTAGTTATATATATATAAATATATATACGCATAAGTATATCTATGTACTTGCATGGTTAGTATTTATATTAATGTGAGTGAATTAAAACATTCTAAACTTGGATTGTGGTGATGGTTGCACAACTCTGAATATGCTAAAAACCATTAAATTGTAAGTTTAAATGGGTAAATTTTATATGTGAATTATATCTTACTGAAGATGCTTCCTAAAAATGAATGTATTTATCCCTTTATTTTTCTACAAATAAAAATCATATACTAGGTTTTGTTGTTATTGATTTCCTTCTAGGCTTTTTTTTTTTTCCCCCCACTTCTCCAAGTCTTGTAGTCCCAGGATACACTCCAGGATTGCTAAATGCTGGCTAATGAATTATAGCTTTATTCCAATTTTAGAACTGCCAGGCCTTGTCCATGTTATGGGGTCAGCAAGAAAAACTGTACCAAAAATGAAACTGACCCAGAGTGGTGCTCTTCATGCGCTCCTACCCCCCTGCCCCCTGACCATTCTAGTTTCTCATTACCTCTCTGGGTGTGGATGCCTATTGTGGTCTCGGGCATCACCATGTGAAAGATGATGTTTTCAGTGATCCCTTCTTCTAACATTCTATGATGTGGATGAGATTGGTGTAAGTTGTTGTGAATGTCAAAACTGGTGGGTTTTTTATAGCTGAAATACAGTATCATATAGCACAGTGATTCAACGTTAATATATATTGTAAAATGGTTGCCATAATAAGTCTAATTTTGTGGTTATTTTAAAACCTATCTTCAAAATCAGTTCATATGCAATAATTCAGCTGTACAATGTCTTGGGTGGTATAATTGCAGTTGTAATTGCAGTTGTTGTTATAATAGATGATAAAATCTTATAAGGGTTATATTCCTCAGTTTCATAGGAGCTATTCATCTCTCTTTTTTTTGATGGGTTGATAAATCAAGTGAATAGCATATAGCAATGCTTCTCAAACTATTGTGAAGGATCTAATTTTATAAAATTTCCAAGAGACTGGTAACTTTTGTAAAACCAATAAAAATAAATTACCAGTAAAAAACCATAAAAAACAAAGACATACAAAATACATGATCCCTTTTATATTAGGTTCAATAAACATTAAATTATATTTCAATAAATATAAAAACAAATATAAGATAGGAAAAACAGATTGAATCTTTAAAAACTGAACAAATTGGGGCGCCTGGGTGGCTCAGTTGGTTGGGCGACTGCCTTCGGCTCAGGTCATGATCCTGGAGTCCCTGGATCGAGTCCCGCATCGGGCTCTCTGCTCGGCAGGGAGTCTGCTTCGTCCTCTGACCCTATCCCCTCTCAGGTGTTCTCTCTCTCTCAAATAAATAAAAATAAAATCTTTAAAAAAAAAAAAATAAAAAAAAATAAAAACTGAACAAATTGTTCATTGAAAACATCTGTAGAGGTAAATAATGGAGGAAATTGCTGTTACACTAATAATTTTTATAATTCTTCCATCAACACAAAATTACTAGTGAAATACATTCCTATATTAAACACCTATATTCACACTTTTACTGAACTATTTTTTTATCAATATTTAATGTAATGGGTGAGTTTGTCTCTTGCCTGTTAACATACCTAATCTAAGTTAGATTGATGACAATGTTATTCATAGGAGAAAATGTATATCAAAACTGTTTCTGTGTTTTCATAACAATTAAAATAGAGAAACCAGTCTTACGAAGATGTATTCATGGGAACAAGGACAAAATAGGATATTCATTTTTAACTTTTTTCAAAATGAATTAGTGATACTCTATTTGCAAATTTTTAAATTCTTTGTCAGTAACCAGTTCCAACTATTCTGTAAAGTTAAATTTAAATTAACTTTAGATGAAAGATAAGGATTCTGTCTTTACATACTTTTGGGTTATTGTTGGCAAATTAACCTTAAAATATCATGTCTTACATGGTTCTACTCCTCACTATATATGACTTAATCACAAGTTCAACTGATCTTTCTGATCTGGCCTATGTGCTGATCAATGAAATGAGTCCATTGACCATGCATTTGAATGTCAAGGCAATTTCAAATTGCTATACAAATTTGTACCCACTTATTCTCAATCTCCATACATATCTCATTGTGGACCAGTAACAGTTGATGGACCAGCACTGGCTCTTGGACCACACTTTGAGTAAAACTACTTTGTAGATGTAGCATTCCTTAAATATCAAAGCAACTGAAGTCATCTCTTGAGATAAACTCTAGCATAAGATGGGTGGTCAGACTCTAAAAACAGATTTTAGAGAGGAGCTAAAATGGCGGGGTAGTAGGAGGACCCTAGGCTTGCCTCATCCCTCAAACACAGCTAGATAAATATCAAATCATTCTGAATACCCAAGAAATTGATTTGAAACTGACACCAAACGGCATAACTAGAGGGAGAGAAGAGGATACATAATGTAAGGTAGGAGGTGTGGAGACGTGGTTTGGGGGAGAAATGGATTGTAGGTGATGCAGAGGGGAGGGAGCCCTGGTCATGGAGAAAGGCGAGGACGGGGGAGAGTAGGAGATAGAGAGAGAGAGAGAGAGAGAGAGAGAGAGAAAAGCACACAGGGGGTGGCACAATGAAAACACTTCCCCAAAGCCTTTGGGAAAATGAGAAGGGTTTACTTTCATGAATTTTTACAACCAGTGGGGCTCAAAGACTGGAGTTTTACAGGTCCACAGAGTGCCTGGTGTGGAGCCCTGAGGGGGCTTGCAGTGCTTCTGCGGAGGAGGATAGAGGCCTAGAGTGGGCGGTGTGGTCTGAGGATCCTCTGGGACACTCTGGGACAGACAGTTCCCCTTTCTTGGAGTGCATCTGGGAGAGGTGGCATTGCCTTTCTGGGGTCAAAAGAGCCAATGGGTGCCATTTTTCTCCCCCGCCCCTCAGCATAGGCACAGAAACACCTGCTGAGGGCAGCTAACTTGGACACTGGCTCTTTGCTGCACTTTACTCCAAACTCCACACCCTCACAGTTTGGTAGGGCTGCCCTCTGGGACAAACTGGCACCAACCTCAGTGTGGTGAAACCCTCCCCTAGAGGACCTGCCATGCCAGGTCCCTGAAGTTTGGAGTTTTAAATCTCAGCCAGCCTTCCTGGGATAGAACACAGGTGCACTGTGCTGCCAGGCAGGTGGACAGCTTGGACACAGACAGGATGAAGGCAGCGATCTGAGGGATGCCTGGGACACACAAGGGGAGATTGTTTGCTCTTCTGGGAGGGCTTCCCAGACAGCGTGAACTTGCCTCTCTGGGAATGAGGGAGAGGGCTGGCACCATTTTTCTCCCCTGCCCATCAGCACAGATGGATTTCAGTGAGCAGAACAGCACCCACAGTGAAGGCTTAAACCTCTTAGATCAAGCCTGTCCCCTTGTGCTCTGCAGGTGCTTTTCCCAGGCAAGTGTGCCTGACAGGCAGAGCAGTGGACCCCTCTCCCAGAAGACCAGCACAAACCCCCCACATGCAGCATGTCTACTGACCATAGAGTGCTGCAAAAGTTCAACACTAGTGGAAATAGCAGACAGAGCACACTCAGTTAAAACTCACCACACTCTGGCCAAGATCAAAACACTCCCCACTGCAGGTAAGGAGAAACTCTGCAAAGGACTGACCTGAGGGAAAGAACAGCCAAAACACAGCAGCAGAGTGCATACGACGTACACCAGAGACACTCCCTGAAGCGCCAGGCCCTGGACAGTGTATGACCTCTTCTTCATGAAGCCATTACTCTCAGGAGCAGGAAACATAACAGGCTTTCCTAACACAGAAAAGAAGACAGAGACCTAGACAAAAATTCCAAGACAGAGGAATTCATCCCAAAAGGAAGAACAAGAAAAGGTCATAGCCAGGGATCAAATTGCAACATATAAAGGTAATATGCCTAATCCAGAATTTAAAGCAACAATTATAAGGATACTAGCTGGGCTTGAGAAAAGCATAGAAGATACCAGGGAGTCTCTTACTGCAGAGATAAAAGACCCAAAAACTAGTCAGGTCAAAATGAAAAATGCAGTAACTGAGATTTGAAACTGACTGGATGTAATGACTGCAAGGATAGAAGAAGCAGAGAAATGAATAAGTGATACAGAAGATAAAATTATGGAAAATAATGAGGCAGAAAAGAAGAGGAAAAGAAAAATATTAGATCATGAATGTAGACTTAGGGAACTCAGTGACTCCATAAAGTGTAATAACATTTGTATGGTAGAAGTCCCAGAAGAAGAGAGGGAAAAGGGACAAAAAGTTTACTTGAGGAAATTATAGCTGAAAACTTCCCTAATCTGGGGAAGGAAACAGACATCCAAATCCAGGAGGCACAGAGAACTCTCACCAAAATCAAAAAAAGCAGGCCAACACCAAGACATTGTACTTAAATTTGCAAAATATAGAGATAAAGAAAAAAATCCTACAAGCAGCAAGACAAAAATCCTACAAGCAGCAAGACGAAAGAATTTATTTGGGAAGACAAGTCTAGTGGCAGATCTCTCCACAGAAACTTGACAGGCGAAGAAAGTGGCATGATATATTCAACGTGTTGAATGGGAAAAATATGCAGCCAAGAATACTCTATCCAGAAAAGGTGTCATTCAGAATAGAAGGAGAGAAAAAGAGTTTCCCAGATAAACAAAAAATAAAAGAGTTCATGACCACTAAAGCAGCCCTGCAAGAAATATTAAAAGGGTGGGGGGTTCTTGGGTCCCTCAGTTGGTTAAGTGTCCTACTCTTGATTTTGGCTCAGGTCATGAGATAGAGCCCATGTAGGGCTCTGTGCTCAGGGGGAGTCTGCTTGAGATTCTCTTTCTCCTCTTCCTCTACCCCTCCCCCAACTTGTGTGCTCTCTCTCTCTCTCAAAAAAAGGAAATATTAAATGGGACTCTGAGTGGGAAAGAAAGACTAAAAGCAATAAAGACTAGAGAGGAACAGAGAAAATCTCCAGAAACAATGACAAGTAATAAAATGGCACTAGATTGATATCTACCAATAATTACTCTGAATGTAAATGGATTAAATGCTCCAATCAAAAGATAGAGGGTATCAGAATGGATAAAAAAAAAAAAAACAAGACCCATCTATATGCTGCCTACAAGAGACTCATTTTAGACCTAAAGATACATGCAGATTGAAAGTGATGGGATGCAGAACCATTTATCATGCCAATGGACATCAAAAGAAAGCCAGAGTAGCCATACTTATATCAGACAAACTAGACTTTTTTTTATGGTCAATTAATCTTTTTTTAAAAATTTTATTATTTATGTTAATCACCATGATTCATTGTTTGCGTATAACACCCAGTGCTCCATTCAATACTTGTCCTCTTTAATACCCATCACCGGACTAACCCATCCCCCCACACCCCCTCTCCTCTAGAACCCTCAGTTTGTTTCTCAGAGTCCATAGTCTCTCATGGTTCGTCTCCCCCTCCGATTTCCCCCCCTTCATTTTCCCCTTCTTACTATCTTCTTCTTCTAACATATAATGTATTATTTGTTTCAGAGATACAAGTCTGTGATTCAACAGTCTTACACATTTCACAGCACTCACCATAGCACATACTCTCCCAAGTGTCTATCACCCAGCCACCCCATCCCTTCCACCCCCACCACTCCAGCAACCCTCAGTTTGTTTCCTGAGATTAAGAATTCCTCATATGAGTGAGATCATATAATATATGTCTTTCTCTGATTGACTTATTTCACTCAGCATAATACCCTCCAGTTCCATCCATGTTGTTGCAAATGGCAAGATATCATTCCTTTTGATGGCTGCACAATATTCCATTGTATATATATACCACATCTTCTTTATCCATTCATCTGTCGATGGACATCTTGGCTCTTCCCATAGTTTGGCTATTGGGGACATTGCTGCTATAAACATCGGGGTGCATGTACCCCTTCAGATCACTACATTTGTATCTTTGGGGTAAATACCCAGTAGTGCATTGCTGGGTCATATGTTAGCTCTATTTTCAACTTTTTGAGGAACCTCCATACTGTTTTCCAGAGTGGCTACACCAGCTTGCATTCCCACCAACAGTGTAGGAGGGTTCCCCTTTCTCTGCATCCCCGCCAAAATCTGTCGTTTCCTGACTTGTTAATTTTAGCCATTCTGATTGGTGTGAGGTGGTATCTCATTGAGGTTTTGATTTGGATTTCCCTGATGGCGAGTGATGTTGAGCACTTTTTCATGTGTCTGTTGGCCATTTGGATGTCTTCTTTGGAAAAATATCTGGTCAGGAACATGGCAGGGATATCCACTATCACCACTGCTATTCAACATAGTACTAGAAGTCCTAGCCACAGCAATCAGAAAACAAAAAGAAATAAAAGGCTTCCGAATTGGCAAAGAAGTCAAATTCTCACTCTTTGCAGATGATATGATACTTTATGTGGAAAACCCAAAAGACTCCACCCCAAAACTGCTAGAACTCATACAGGAATTCAGTAAAGTGGCAGGATATAAAATTAATGCACAGAAATCAGTGGCATTCCTATACACCAACAACAAGACAGAAGAAAGAGAAATTAAGGAGTCGATCCCATTTACAATTGAACCCAAAACCATAAGATACCTAGGAATAAATCTAACCAAAGAGGCAAAGAATCTGTACTCAGAAAACTATAGAATACTCATGAAAGAAATTGAGGAAGACATAAAGAAATGGAAAAATGTTCCATGCTCATGGATTGGAAGAAAAATATGGTGAAGATATCAATGCTACCTAGAGCAATCTACACATTTAATGCAATCCCTATCAAAATACCATCAACTTTTTTCAAAGAAATGGAACAAATAATCCTAAAATTTGTATGGAACCAGAAAAGACCACGAATAGCCAGAGGAATGTTGAAAAAGAAAAGAGAAGCTGGTGGCATCACAATTCCGGACTTCAAGCTCTATTACAAAGCTGTCATCATCAAGACAGTATGGTACTGGCACAAAAACAGACACATAGATCAATAGAACAGAATAGAGAGCCCAGAAATGGACCCTCAACTCTATGGTCAACTAATCTTCGACAAAGCAGGAAAGAATGCCCAGTGGAAAAAAGTCTCTTCAACAAATGGTGTTGGGAAAATTGGACAGCCACATGCAGAAGAATGAAACTGGACCATTTCCTTACACCACACACACAAATAGACTCAAAATGGTTGAAAGACCTCAATGTGAGACAGGAGTCCATCAAAATCCTAAAGGAGAACACAGGCAGCAACCTCTTTGACCTCATCTGCAGCAACTTCTTCCTAGAAACATCACCAAAGGCAAGGGAAGCAAGGGCAAAAATGAACTATTGGGACTTCATCAAGATAAAAAGCTTTTGCACAGCAAAAGAAAGAGTCCACAAAACCAAAAGACAACTGACAGAATGAGAGAAGATATTTGCAAATGACATATCAGATAAAGGGCTAGTATCCAAAATCTACAAAGAACTTATCAAACTCAGCACCCAAAGAACAAATGAACCAATCAAGAAATGGGCAGACAAACTAGATTTTAAACCAAAGTCTGTAACAAGAGATGAAGAAGGGCACTATATCATGATAAAGGGGTCTATCCAACAAGAAGATCTAACAATTGTAAATATTTATGCCCTCAACTTGGGAGAACCTAAATATGCAAAAGAATTAATAAACATAAAGAAACTCTTTGATAATAATACAATAAAAATAGGGGACTTTAACACCCTTCTTACGTCAATGGACAGATCATCTAAGCAGAAGATCAACAAGGAAACAATGGCTTTGAATGATACACTGGACCTGCTGGACTTAACAGATGTATTCAGAACATTTCATCCTAAAGCAGCAGAATAACACATTCTTTTCAAGTGCACATGGGACATTCTTCAGTATAGATCACATAATATTTCATAAATAAGTCCTGAACAAGTACAAAAAGATTGAGATTATACGATCCATGTTTTCCAACCACAGTGCTCTGAAACTTGAAGTCAATCACAAGAAAAAAAATTTGGAAATACCACAAATACTTGGAGGTTAAAGAACATCCTACTAAAGAATTAGTGGGCTAACCAGAAAATTAAAGAGGAAATTTAAAAAATACATGAAAACAAATGATAATGAAAACACGATGGCCTAAAACCTTTGGGATGCAGCAAAAGCAGTCATAAGAGGGAAATATATAGCAATACAGGCCTACCTCAAGAAGAGAGAAAAATCTCAAATACGCAACCTAACCTTGCACCAAAAAAGCTAGGAAAACAACAACAACAACAAATGAAGCCTAAAGCCAGCAGAGAAGGGAAATAATAAATATTAGAGCAGAAATAAGTGATAGAGAAACAAACAAAAAACCCCAGTAGAATAGATCAATGAAACCAGGAGCTGGTTCTTTGAAAGAATTAATAAAATTGATAAACCCCTATCCAGACATATCAAAAAAGAAGAGAAAGGACCCAAATAAATAAAATCACAAATGAAAGAGGAAAGATCACAATCAAAATACAAATAATTATGAGATTATGAAAAACTATATGCCAACAAATTGGACAATGTGGAAGAAAAGGCTAAATTCCTAGAAACATATAAACTACCAAAACTGAAACAGGAAGAAATAGAAAACCTGAACAGACCAATAACCAGCAAAGATTGAACCAGTAATCAAAATCTCTCAACGAACAAAAGTCCAGGGCCAGATGGCTTCCCATAGGAATTCTACCAACATTTAAAGAAGAGTTAATACCTATTCTTCTCACACTGTTCCAAAAAATACAAATGGAAGGAAAACTTCCAAACTCATTCTATGAGGCCAGTATTATCTTGATTCCAAAACCAGACAAAGACCTCACTAAAAAAGAGAATTACAGGCCAACATCCCTGATGAACATGGATGCAAAAATTCTCAACAAAATACTAGCAAATCAACTCCAACAGTACATTAAAAGAATCATTCACCATGATTAAGTGGGATTTATTCCTGGGCTGCAAGGGTGGTTAGATACACACACACATGAATATATATTATACACACACATAATGGAATATTACTCAGCCATCAAAAAGAATGGAATCTTGCCATTTGCAACAATGTGGATGGAACTAGTATATATCATCCTAAGCAAAATAGGCCAGTCAGAAGAGAAAGACAAATACCATATGATTTCACTCATGTGTAATTTAAGAAACAAAACAGATGAACATAAGGGAAGGAAGGAAAAAAGAGAAGGAGGCAAACCGTAAGAGACTCTTAACTATAGAGAACAAACTGAGGGTTGCTGGAGGGGTGGTGGGTGGAGAATGGGCTAAATGGGTAATGGGCATTAAGGGGAACACTTGTGATGAGCACTGGGTGTTGTATGTAAATGATGAATCACTAAATTCTACTCCTGAAATGAATATTACACCATGTGTTAACTAACTGGAATTTAAATGAAAACTTAAACAAAAAATGCCCCAAAATCCTGAGATTTTATGAACCCAAGATTGATGTTAACCTAAAGAAAAGGTTCAGAAAATTGCTGTTACGTTCTTCATTTCGATCTTTTTTATTCACTACTTTTGCCAATGACTTAGATGAAGGTATGGCTTATGTACATATATAGGTACATATATCTTTTAAAATAATAAGCACTTGTTTGATCCACGTACCAGGCTAATTGTTTTATAATGATTATTTTCTTTAATCTTTATTTTTTAAAAAATATTTATTTATTTATTTAGAGCACGCACAAGCAGAGAGAGCATCAGAAGGAGAAGGAGAGAGAGAATCCCAAGCAGACTCCACACTGAGCATGGAGCCCCCTGTGGGATTCTATCCCAGAACCCCAAGATCATGACCCTAGCTAAAACCAAGAGTTGGATGCTCAGCTGAGCCATCCAGCACCCCTAATCTTTTCTTTTTTAAGTTTTATTTATTTATTTATTTATTTTTTAAAGATTTTATTTATTTATTTGAGAGAGAGAAATGGAGAGAGAACACATGAGAGGGGGGAGGGTCAGAGGGAGAAGCAGACCCCCTGCTGAGCAAGGAGCCCGATATGGGACTCGATCCCAGGACTCCAGGATCATGACCTGAGCCGAAGGCAGTTGCTTAACCAACTGAGCCACCCAGGCGCCCTATTTATTTATTTTTTTTAGTAATTTCTACACATAACATGGGCTCAAACTCACAACTCCAAGATCAAGAGTCACGCTCTTCTGACTGAGCCAGCCAGGCACCCCGATTTTATTTAATCTTTAGAGCAATAATTCTGTGATGGAGGTACTATAATCATCCCCAATTTATAGATTTATAGTAACTTCTCCAAGGAAGTTACTACTTAGTGCTACTTAGCGGTGGAGTTGGGATTTGAGTTCAAGCCAGGTGACTCCACATCCAAACCTCCCAAGCTGGCTGTGATTGGCACAACTGTAAGTGAAAAAAGCAGAATATTTAAAATATTCTCTAGGCGGAATTGCTGGGAAACAATCAATACTATGAAATTTAAGAGGAATAAATGTCAATTCCTTTATTAGATTAACATGAGTCAATTATACAAAAGCTGGTTGAGGAAGGTCTGGCATGTCAGAGTCCCTAGGGATCACCTCATATCCTGCTGGCCTCACCTCTGATACCAGCCACTGGAGCAGAACATGTCCCTAGAGGCACTGCGGGCCACTTCAGCTAGCAGCACCTAACTTAGAGCTCACCTTTCTGCCCTGAGATGCCCAGGAACCACACTGGGAGAGACTGCTCAGGTTACATGCAGTAGCAGCTGGAGGAACTCCTAACAAACTGGAAAGGAGAACTGATGGATACATTTGCTTGTTGTCCATGGTTTCATTGTGAGCAATTCTGATGAACATTCTATGGCCTCAGAGGGTCCCGGTAAGATGCAATCCCAGGTGCCCGCTGCACGAACCATTCCATAAGGCCCCTTTGATTGGCTTTTCCTTTCTCTTCATTTCATGCTCCCAGGTTCTCACCCCTGATTCCTGGAAACCTCTCCAAAGATAACCTTCTGCACACAAGTTCTTGTCTCAGACTCTATTTTTGGAGAAACCCAAGTGTCTTGTTTTGAGCTGCTGTGACAAAAATACTGTAGACCAGGTGACGTAAACAAAAAACATTTATCACAGTCCTGGATGCTGGGAAGCCCGAGGCCAAGGAGCTGGCAGATTTGGTGTCTGGTGAGAGCTGCCTTCAGCTTCCTAGACAAATGTCTTCTCGTTGTGTCCTCACCTGGTGGAAGGGATGAGGGAGCTCTCTGAAGTCTTTTCAATAAGGGCACAAATCCCATTCATGAGGGTGCCACCCTCATGGCCTAATCACATCCTGAAGACGCTACTTCCAAATACCATCTCACTGGGGATTAGGTTTCAACATAGCAGTTTTGGGGAGGCCCTAATCCTCAGTCTATTGTCCCAGGCGAAGACACTGGCCTGGCAGTAAATCATGTAAAAATTGTATCTTAATAGACGACATATTCAGCTGAAGACAGGAAAATGATATGGTAGGAAGAAAGAAGGAGAGAGGAAAGGAGAGGAGAGGAAAGGAGAGAAAAAAGAGGGTGGGAGGGAAGGAGGGAGGGAGGGAGGGAGGGAGGGAGGGAGGGAGGGAGGAACTGGCATAAAAGCATTACCATCTGAAGACCTAGATCCAGTGGGCAGTACCACTTACAAGTCTCAGTATCCACAGAGGCTCAGTCCTTCTCATGTTTGGGCTCTTTGAATCATTTTGTGGATACTGGAAGTGTTTGGTTGACACTGCCTCCCCCAAAACACACCCACAATAACTTCGTGAGCCCAGTGATTTGGTCTCCTTGCAAAGCTGCTCTTCAGCTCTATGCCCAGCCCCGAGCAACCTTCACAGGCCAGAGCTCCCACACCCATTGAAGGATGTTTGACTAGGCACTCCTGGATTGACTCAAGGTGTTTGATATTTGCTTTGTTTGCCTTGTTTTTGTTTTTTTACTTCTTGGGCTTTTTACAAATGGATTCTATGCTGCAGTATCCTATATGAAAAAGGCCTGCTAGAACAATCAATGAGAATAATGCTACTGATACCTTGGGTATATTTGGCATTTCTCTTTCTAAATGGTCGATGTGTCTTTACATCTATGATCTCTTCTATCCTCATGACATCCCTGTGGAGTGGGCCAAAGCAGACAGCACACACATCAGGATCTAGCCTATCAGGTTTCCAGTGTTTCTAATAGAAAGAGACATTTGACTGAGTCATAAGCACTTTCTAAGTCTTGCATCTTCTAGACTAACAGATCATTTGTCTAATTGTTTTCTTTGCTTTTGGGTTCTTTCCAAAGTTAATTACCAACCTTAATTAGTTCTAGTTATGAGATCTCCAAGACTACATTCTTTGTAAATATATGCTGCTTTATTAAATAAGTCTAAATATTTACAAAATCTTTCAATTTATTACTTCGGCTTCTCTGATAATGGCTATTTTTATCTCCTTATAGGAGATATTGAGAGAGAGAGACAACCAGTACTGCCCAAAGCTTGTGGGAAACAGAAGAGCTTCTTTCTTCCCTTGATTTTGTCTTCTGTGATTTATTTTTAACTGGAGCCTGTGTGGTCAGGAGAGGTTGGAGCAGAGTGAAACAAGTAAATTGCCATGGTATTAGAGGTGGTGGGTGTATCAAAGATAAGGAATGGGCCGAATTTGTAACTGTAAGTGAAGACCACATGACATTTTTCAACACTGATGGCTTTGTAGTACCCCAAAATGAGAAAATGTGTTTAAGTTACCCCTAAATGACCTGTTCCTGCCCAGGTCTCTCCAGGTGCCTTGACTGTGCCTACACACTACACCACTCAACCAAGACTCTGAGCCATTTGTCTGAATCTGAAATTAGTCCTCCATGGATGCTTAGAGAAGACCCATGGGTATGCTCACTCTGTAAGAAAATTGGTCCATAGCTTAACGTCTGTGTTTCTTAGCTAAGGTCTTTGGATAAACTCCAAAGCAATAAATCATCACATGTGCCAGGAGAGAATTTTTTGTGATAGTTTGATTTATCTATATGACCCTTATATATGCTGCCACATAATAACAATAATAATAATGGACACCTTGCATTTGTGTACCATTGTAGACATTACAAAGTACTTTGTACCATGGACTGACCTATTAATGTAGAATGGTATAGGAAGGTTCTTTCTCAAGACTGCAGATGGAGATAGATCAAATGAGGGTTAGCAGTAAAAGCTAAAAAAAAAAAAAAATCACACAGCATATTATTTGGATGGAGGTTGAGAGCACGAAGAGTCATAGAAAACCAAGTGAAAGTCAAGAGATAGGAAAAAATTATGAATAAGCAAAAGGAAGTACAGAGTATAGTGGTCGAAAACTCAAATACTTTCCTCTGAATGAAGTAAATGGGTGAATTTGCAACTATATGACAGTAACAGGTGCTTTGCCAAAAAACATTTATATTCAAGATTTGGTCTAAATGTTGCGCTAGCCAAATAAAGCACCTCTCCAGGCTGTATTTGGCTTCTTGGCCTCCATTTTCTAAACCCTGGAGGATGGGGTGCCACGGGGGTGCCAAGAGAACAGCAAGGTCACAGAGAACAGATACCATGAGGTCAAGACCATGTCACTTGTGTGTGAGAGAAGAGCAAGAAAGAAATGGCCAGAAGGGACCCTATAGTGCCCTCCGTCCTTTGGGACTCTGCTTTCTCTCCCCATCAGTCCACACGTGACCCTGCAATAAACATCTTTTCTGCTAAAGAGTGAGAGTTTCTACTTTAAAATCTGAACAGCCTAACAGAGACTACCCACATGCCTTTTTGATTTTTCACAAAACCCTTCCATAGTGGAGGGCTGGAAATCTGAGCTGCTGAGTCTCGTCTAATTCTGCTTCCAATACTGCACAACATTTACCTCCAGCATAGGATGCCTGAGAAGCAAGCCCAATTGTGTCCTCTTAGAGTGGCATTACATTCCAGACCTACTTGATTCACAGTGGCCGTGAGATGATCTCTTTTCAGCCCCTTAGAAAAAAGGTGCTCCATAAAAGAGGAATCCATGGTGGTCCTACATATGCTGGGAGAGTTACCGTCTCAAACGCATCCAATTCGGTCTTCCAAAAGCCCCAAGAGGCTCTGAACACCTAAAATATGTCATCATGTGAAGAATATAAAGTAAATATGTAAAATAATACAGCCATACATTAACTTAAATAGTGCTAATAAATTGTTAGGCTTAGCAGGAAATGGAAAATAGCTAATGGAATAATGAAGAATTTGTTTATTCCTGGAGCAGACTGCTGTCATTCGTCATGTTCCCAGTTCCCCCGCCAAGAGCAGCGGCTAACGGGCTTGCTTGGGGTGATGAGGTGAGCCCAGGAAACTACGGCTTTCTAAATGTTAAAGCAAGGGCAGTGGTCGCTCTAGGACTGAGAGAAGCAACTGGGAGAATAATGCGCGCAAGGGACCTTTGTAATGTGAACCCACAACGAGGCAGGACCAGGTAACGGTTGGGGACGTGACATTTGGAGGCAGTCAGGTCTGGATTCAGGACCAGATATTTGGAGCAGGGGTGGGCACCTGAACCCAACGGGAATGAGTCCAGAGGCTAGCAACCAACCTATTGTGTATGTAGCCTTGAAAGTCAACCTAGCCCTGCTAAGTCCGCTTTTTCTTTTATAAAATGAGAAGATGACAATACCTAACTCAAAGGACTAGTGCAGGTACTGTATGAGGTGTGCAACCCAGCAAATGAAGGGTTAAGCACAGTGCCTGGGACGCGGAACACTCCACAACTGTCAGTGATTGCTACCAGGTCATCCAAGACGCGGCTACGTGGCCCAAAGACCAAGAATCCATGTTCTTAAGGCCAAACTAGGAGGACAACTTTTTCCAAGTTCTAGTCACTATCAGAGTGAAGGAGAAGTCCATGAAGTTTATGTGGGCAGATCACAGGACCAGCTACATGTACTTCTTGAGTCATTCAGGAAACAAAAGTCACTCTTGGATTAAAGTAGAGAAAGAAAACTAATTACTGTCAGAAATGATCAAAGCTTAGTTTGTAGGATAATGTTTTATTTTGTAACAAAAATCAGAGCAAGAAAATCATCTTTCTATTCGATTATGAATAAAAAATATCACAATCATATGTTGATGATAAAAGGCAAGATGCATAACACACAGCAACAATCTTGCATTGACATGTAAGTCATCATAAGTTAATGCTGACAAAGCTGCTGGTGTATCAGTGTACACCTTAAGAGCCCGACCAAGCCTGCTGTGAATGACGTGCACCTGTGACCCACGTTCCCATCTCCCTTGCAGCAGTGTGGCAGAAAGAGGGATTAAAGGCTGAGAGATTACTTACTTAGAGGCAAAGTATTTTTGTTAGGATTTTCAATTTTAAGTTTCTCAAAGGCAGGAATTGTATCTCATTCATGTTTTCTAGGGTATATTTACGGGTATCAATTGCGAAATTAAAGAAATCTTGGAAATAAAAAATGTACAGTTATTCCTTGTAATAACCTTAGTTTTCAGGAGACATTTTCCTTCTTCAAAGTGCTATATGATCAAGGTCAATTTGAGGGCTAGGTTTTTTCAGCTTGCTTGTGGTGATTACGAGTGAGGCAAAAAACTGGACTAGGAGTGGGGGATTTGGCCACCTCGGCCCCCACACTCTCTCTCTGCTCTGGCTCAAGGCCAACTCATCGCTCCGTGTAGTAATGGAGGCAGGCAAACCAGAGGCTCAACTTGGGGAGAGGCTGGGCATCTTCAGACCTCCCTGGAGGCCACTTTCTTTTCAACATGTTTGTGTTCTTCAGATTCTTTAGAGCCATTGCTCCAGACCCCACAAGAAATAGTCTCATAAAATGGGACGCCTGGGTGGCTCAGTCGTTAAGCGTCTGCCTTCGGCTCAGGTCATGATCCCAGGGTCCTGGGATCGAGTCCCGCATCGGGCTCTCTGCTCCTTGGGAGCCTGCTTCTCCCTCTGCCTGTCTCTCTCTCTCTGTCTCTCATGAATAAATAAATAAAATCTTTAAAAAAAAAAAAAGAAAGAAAGAAATAGTCTCATAAAGTGCTGGTTATCACTGGGTCCAGGGAGGGCTGACAACATTTTCTCCCTTCTCACTGACACAAATGGTGAAAGCCTCTGTCAGGAGATAACAGCCAATGCCGTGTTATTGTACCTTGGAGCTCAGATCCTACGATCTTTCTTACGTCCAACACACAGCAAGAACACATGGAAACTAAAATAAACGCTTCTAATGAGCAAATGAAACACATCTGAGCCAAGTGAGAGCTGTCTGCTGTTTAAGAGGCCTCCTCGGCCTCTGGGGCTGCCCATGACAGATCAAACCGTCTAAACACGCTATGGTCACAAAAGGGATGGGGTTTGCAGACTCTTAGCCACACAATGACTTCTTAGTTGACTCTGCACAAGATTTTTTCCCCCCCCTACTTGTAATAAATGAGTTTAAGCCCAAATCAAATTTCGATACTTGTAAAAAAACCCAGCCAGTAGAATTGATAGCATCAGTTTAAGGAATGAAACACTTTTGCATGGAAACAATGATTCATGAACTGCTCTTCCCTGCAGGAGATGAAGCCATCTGGGCTTTCCTCGGAGATGCTTATATTACTGGCAACGTTTAAAAAAACTTCATTATATAGAGAAAATTCCAGCCTTCAATTTTTCTTCTTGAGAGGGTTCAGTGGTTGCTTTGGTATATGTGTGTCTCTTGGTGTGTGTGTGTGTATGTGTGTGTGTGTGCGCACGCACACACACACACACACGAGTGTGTTTCATAAAATTAGATTCTAGCAAAGGGAAAGTGCATTTATGCAAAAGCAATTCATCAACCACTTCTGTGCTCAGAATTCACCGAGGTAATTTAGATACTTTAATGGCAAGGTAGTTTAGGTAGGTAGGAGGCGATGTCCCCTCCCCCACCCGACTGCTGTGGTAATAGAAAACGCGTGCTCTAAATGAATCTTTTCAGAAAAGTAATTCTAGTTTTAATTATTTATCCACTACCAAATATAAAATATAATTACATAGCCAAGGTCCATGGGAGCAAAATCCACAACCCTGTGTAGAATAGGAGAGCTTTCTGCTTTTAGAAATTTTCCATTTAAAAAAGAAGATATTAAAAAAAATAAGATTAGCCAAATGCAGCTTTTAGTGCTAATCTGATTTTCATGATGTTAGTGTTTAGCAAGAGTCCACTGCTTGCTCAAACACAATGGCTCCAGAATTTGCGGTGTTTTTACCATGGCCTTGACCTTTATGATGTCAGACATATATTACTTCTCTGCTATAATTTACTATTGACATCATGGATTAAATTTGTTGTTTCAGCTAATATAACTGAGCAAGCAAGGTAGATTGTGAAACCAAAGCCAGCTACTGAAATACGAGGGTTGTCAAGTATAAATTTACAAAAGATATTCAGACTGGGTGTGGAAGACAAAAATAAATGGACAAAGAAGCTGTTTTTGACAGACTGCAAGGGGCTAGAGACTTCAACTTGAACATTGTAAATCCAAATGTCACGAAACACTGCTGCAGAGTGAGAGACACATCTATTCCTCAGGAATATAAATGGTGATGGGAAACCAAACTTTCAAGACGCTGTGCATTTGTGAAAAGTGTATCCCTGCTGCCTGGTAACAAACTCACTGATCTCTTCTCCCGCCCCTCCCACCCCTTTTGGAAGTCATTGCGAATCCCCACCCTAGAACCAGCGATGATCACGAAACCAGTGTTCCTTGGGACACCATTTGGACAAGAAGCCCGGACTAGATTCCCTAAACATGAGCCATGACCAGTTTTCACATCTCTGACAAAGAATGTTTTAACACCAAAACTGAAGTGGCCTGAGAGGGGATATTGTAACCACTGAAACGCGTGATGCTCCATCATCAGCATTGTGACCCCATGGAAAGTAATGGAGCCACCTCCATGCCTGGTCTCAGAACAACAGTCTGGTCTGCCAGGCTGTGTCTGTATGAGACTGCTCTCTCATAGTCAGGCTTTCTTTGTAACCTTCCTACGGTTGTATTTTCCCAGATACCCTGCAAGCTAACAGCATTTCAGAATAACTGAAATTAGAACATGATAAATGTGGGCTTCCTGGATGGATTGATGGGTAGGGAGCAAAAGAACAGAAGCCTAGGAAGTAAAATGCTTTTTTTCCATGTCACAGCTTGTTATTATGGATAATGCCCACTTGGATTTCTTAATCTAGTCCAGGGTTAGAGTAGATCTTATGGACGGTATTCAGTGGTCATGTATTTGGGGCATTTTTAAGAGGTTGGAGAGCTTGGGGTTCTTCTTGTCCCTGTAAAGTCACTTAATAATCTGTTATCCAGACTTTTTTATGGAACATGAGAGAACACCATCTATGCCCATGAGTCAGAAATACAATGAGTATTTACAAAATAACACATCATACTTACGCTGTACTGGGCCTTAAAATCACATAGTTATCATTACAAGTAGACTTTGCCCTCAAGTTTATAGTCCAATGTCCACATGTGTTTAGGTGTGAAAGAGAAAATGCCGATTCTAATAACAATTTAAGTGTTGGAAAATGGGGATATGAATATATTCTTTGCCCCGATCCAAATTATGCCTTTGAATAAGCTGTTAAAAGCCTCAAATGGGGCCAGACAGTATTTTCAGGTACACATGAAAAGAAATGACACAGAAACTCTTATTTACATCTACTTTAGATGCCATGGAGATGCCACGATTGAGAATGGGGTGAACTTCAGAGACCTATCATCATTTTGGGTGTGAGAAGCCTGGAAGGAAGATGTGCTATGAACCTAATCCAAAAAGAGGGACCAAGAGCCCCTTGAGCTGACTCCAGATGCAATCTTAGAGAAATTCACAACCCCCAAAGGAAGCTTGAACTTGCCTAGACCTCTCGACACCTCTTTCAGTTAATTTGCGGGTGATTGACTGCAGGTTAATTGGACACCCTCCAGACTTCCCTCTCTTGGTGTAATTCCGATACCCATGGTCCCTTATCTCCTTGATTTTCAAGGCTACGTGGGTGAGAAATTTTATTGTAAAAGTTGATGGCTTAATTACTCTTGAAGAAAGTACTCTATTTCTTTATTTAGAAAAATACTTCCTTTGTTTAGGAAAATCAACTCTTACTTTGCCTGACCCTAGCGCTTAGTTAACATCCCATCTCATATTTTCATGAGTTATTTATGTTGGATTGTAGCCACTGTGTATTAATTTATCTCTGTCTCCCTCTAGGCCAGTGAATTTGTTAGGATGTGTTCAACTACATCTAAAAAAAAATCCAAATTCAGTGGTTTAACCAATATTTTCTCATTTGTCTTAAAATTCACAAGTAATACGTGCACAGTTGGTGTGGTCACTTTAAACCATCAAGGGCCAGCCTCCTTCCAGCTCCTTGCTCTGCCATCTTAACATGTGGATTTCATCCTCCTGGTTTCACAAAGGAAGGCGAAAACAACAAGATGTAGGAAAAAGTGGGGCTTTTTTTCAGAAAAGGAAAACTTTCCCAGAAATCCTCAGCAAGATTCTACTTGGTCAAAACTAGGTTAGTCTTAACTGCAAAGGGGAGTAGAAAACACAGGTGTTGTCTGGGTATAATGCCATCATGAACAAAGTAAGGGTCTGAGATCAGGGAGAAAGGAAAGGACCGGAGATTAGGTAGACAGCAAGTTGTATGTACAACTGCCAGGCTGCAGCTCTATACCTTGTGACTCTGCCCTGTGTGTTTGCTGAAATGACTTATAGACGATGCAAAGACTTTGAGACTGCTCTCAATTTTTCTAACACACACACACACACACACACACACACACACACACACACACACAGAAAAGCTCTCCATAATGTTTTTTCTGAAGACTGGGAAGATGATAGACTTTCCAGATGCTCCTGTATAAACAGTAATTAAAGTCCCTTGGACATTTTCTTCTTTGCAAAATGACAAGCACACTGTACCTTGAGGAGAAAACCTAGTTTTGGAACTGATCTTGCTACCAACCATGCTATTTCCCCTCCCTGGGCTTCAGTTTTCCAACTGGTCTCCCTGCCTACCCTCTTGCTACTGCTACAAGTCCATTCTCCACTCAGTGGATACATATATCTCCACTGCTCAAAATCCTTCAGTGCCTTGGGTTGAAATCCAAAGTCCTCAGGATCTCTCCTTTGTCTATATCTCCTACTTCATCTGGTACTACTCTCCCCTTTGCTCATTCCACTCTGCCACACTGGCCTCCTTTGTTCACTGTCGGCCTTTGCATTTGCTGTTCTCTCTGGGATGCTCTGCCCCAAGGTCTTCAGTGACTGGCTCCTTCTTATTGCTCCAAACTCAGTTCAGATGTCACCTCCTAACAATGATGTCTAAACTATAATTTTTCATCCAAACTCTATCACCTCATTTATTATAGAACCTTGTTTTCCCTTTAGAGTACATACCATGGCCCTTAACTTGATTATTTATTTGTTTATTGTTTGCCTCCCACTGAGAATGTAAATTTCTTGTGAGCAGGGCCTTCCTCTATCTTATTCACCATGGGTCATTCTGGCTTAGTTTCTGTCAAGTACACATACAGCAAATATTGATGAGTGAATGAACGAAGCATGAGAGTCTCAAACTTGATCTCGCAGTTCCCTTCCAACTCTAAAACTTCCATCACGTAGGGCAACTATGTGCATGAAATGAAATCATGTTATGTGAGTGTTTAAGTCAGTAAGCAGTACAGTAATGTTAAGGCTATTTCAAATAGAGTGAGATTTAGGGCAATTTGTAAACTGTTAAACAAAACTTGGCTCTTTGAACATTGTTTACAAAACAAAGTTGGAAATGATAAAAATTAGATCCAGAGCAAATGAACTATTTTGAAATAAAGTGTTTTCAAAAAGGTGATATTCTGGAAAATAATACTAACTGAGCAATTTTTCCCAAATCACTTCTGTAGAAAGTAATATCCTTCCCCTACCCTATAATATTTGAGGAAGTTCTATTTGCAAGTCATTTCTAAAGGGTAGCAATTTATTTTGTATTAGTGATTCTGTGAACTGCAGACCTCACTTGGTGAGATCATATATCTGTGCATTATCTGCCAGATATGAAATTGCACTGATGTGAGTTCAAGATTACAGAAGACGTACTCATTTGAGAACTTTCATTGGCCCAGTTGTGTTTGCAGATGGAGTACTGAACAAGAAATGGAACCCAAGAGTCTGCCTAGATGTTCTTTAGTTGTGTGCCAGACTCAGCTGGCTCCAGTTAATACTTATTTTTCATGATAGAACAAGCATGTATTCCCAAATACGGATTTGAAGCACTCACCTCACTTCTCTTGGACATTCATGACACCTTAGTTTAGGGAACTTTGTTAGGAATACCAGACCTCATGTCATGTCACTCTTCTACATCTAGATAGTCAGTGGCTCCCCGATCCCCTATCTTCTGGCACTCAGGACCCCACAACATGGCCCAGCCTGATTCCTAAGGGTATAATCTCTCTGCTCCTATATGTAACCACTATATTCCTCCCAAACTGAATTGAATTTTCAGAATATGTCTGATACTTTCTTACCTGCCTGGCTTTCCATGCATCCCCTTGAGAGTCCCCTTCCACAACCCCCATCATCCCTACTATAAAAAAAATTACCTCCTTCTTAAGTCCTACAGTCCCCCACCTGGAAGCCATCTCTCCATCTTCTTTGTATTTAATTATAATAATTATAGTTTACATTTATTGAGATCATGCACCAGACACTGTTCTAAATGTTTTACGTAGCTTATCCTATAGCCCGCGGAATGACTCTATGAGGTAAATACTATTGTAATCCCACTTTCTAGATGAAGATGCTGGACCCAAAAAGAGTTATGAACTAGTACACAGCCAGCCCATGCCAGAGTTGACTCAAGAGTAGATATGCAACTTCTAGAGCCAGTGGCGTGCATGTGTCATCTCATACCAACCAGAGAGCCCATTGCTAGGATCTCCTTCCACCTCTGCATTCAGTGATGCCATATTGGTGGGTTAACATAGGCTATAGCGGGAGTATCTACACTATGGAAATAGGCATGAGCTACAAACCTGTACAGCCCTCATTTTATTACAGACCAGCAACTGTTAGACACTTACCAAGAGAGCACTGTCTAGAGCTCACCTTCTCAACCATTACGTCAACCTGCCTCACCTATTTGTGTTAAGGCATTATTCCCATCAGACTGTGAGTTCCTCCAGGGAAGGGAGGCATACTCATTTATATCGCATGCTTTCTGGGCACATTGCCTTCCTTCTCCACAGTAAGTATGCAATACACAGTTATTGGAATGATTCGTAATTCATTGTCAAAGTAACCCCAGTATTGTATTAGAAGATAAAAAAAGTAGTAGTAGTTGCTCTTCTGGTTAAACCAAAATAGTTCTCACTTTAAAAAAATATTATGTATTTTACATATTTATGTATTTATTATAAGGGACTGGCTCATATGATTATGGAGGCTGAGAAGTCCCATGATCTGCCTTCTGCAAGCTGGGGATCCATGAAAGTCAGTGTTGGAGTTCCAGCCCAAGTCCAAAGGCCTGAGAACCAGGAGAACCTAAAGCATGAGTTCTAGTCCAAAGGACTAGTCCAAAGGCCTGAGAATGGAAAACCTACCAATAGTGTTTAAGTCCCGGTCTGAAGGCAGAAGACTAATGTCCCAACTCAGTCAGGCAGAGAGAGGAAAATTTCCCTTTTACCCTCTTTTTGTTCTATTCAGTCCTTCCGTGGGCTGGATGAGGCCTGGCCGCATTTGGGAGATCAATCTGCTTTACTCAGTTTAAGGATTCAAATACCAATCTTTTCTCTTAACACCCTCACACACACACCCAGAAATAACATTTAACCAGATGACTGGGTATCCTGTGGCCCGCTTAATTTGACAAATAAAATTAACCATTACACTAACCAATAAATAGGAGGGAGGCTGGGTAACGATTGGCTTTTTTCTGACTTCCTCAGACGTCTGGGATCGACCCTAAAGCACCTCCCCTGACTCCAAGAACTGCCCCCTTCAGGAGTCCCCACTGCCAGGCCTCCCCCCGCCCCCACCATCCCTTTAGCTCAGACACCTTAAATAGTGACCCTACCCAGGTCATGTCTGAGTTTGCTGTGCCTTTAACATTGGGCAGATTAAACGACTGACTTCTCCCAGGAAGGGGCCTGACTGTGGGCCTGCCATGGCCCCCTCAGTGCCTACCCCACCCCACGTGCCCAAACTCGTTCTCCCGCCCCTACTGGGGACTTCCAGCATGCCTCATGACAGAGACAGTGCTTTCTGTTTTGTTTTGTTTCGCTTGTTGACCAATCTTAAGCTCCTTGGGGACAAACACTGCATTTTCATCTGTTCTTGTCCTGCTGCACCTGGCACAGTGCCCGCCCCAAAGCAGGAACTGTCTGAGAATAAAAGAAATGGTGCCCTATCAGAAGATAGTCGGTGTTCTGACGGCCTCTACAGATACCTAAAAGGAGCGAGGAATTAGTGGCAGCAAAATAGCCTACCTGCAACAGTAGGAAGTGGCATAATCCAGAGGGTTTTCACCTTATTTAATTAACACTCATAATATTTACTGGGTACCAGGTGTGATTCTTTGCACTTTGAAGATAATTACTTATGTTTAATCTTGAGGAGACAAATAGGTGAAACAACGTGCCGGTGGTCAAAGAGCTGAGTTGCACGGCCAAGCGATGTGGTCGCAGAGTCCTGTTCTTGACCGGGACCTGATGCTGCTTTTGCAAACCAGGCAGTTACGAGGGAAGCCAGCAGTCAGGCCAATGGGGCAGAATCAAGTTTGGGGAACAAGTTCAGGACCAGGAGCCAAGGAAGCAGAGTGCTAGGGAAGCTGGGGAGACAGAGCTGTGATTGAGGCAAAGATGCCAGACTGTTCGCACCAAACACATCTTGATGCCAATCTCCCTCTCCCTGGAGAGTAGAGAGGCAACCAACCCACCCTTGGCACATGATTTGGTGGCGAGGGGCAGGCTCTGGGGACAGATAGCCCCCACTCTGGATCCCAGTTCCGCTGCTGAACAGCTGTTGACTTTGGACGAGTTACTTAGCTTCCCTGAGCCTCAGTTTCTACCCTGAGGGATTGTTATAAAGACTAAATGAGATAATGCATTATAGAAAGCCATCAACCTGGTACGGACTTACTAAATGTTGGTTAATATTATTATCACTGTTGTTACTCATCTCAAATCCCTTTTGGCTTTGTCTGAGCTGATGCAGCAAACTTCAAATTTGTAATTGGCTCCTATATTATGTCTGGTCCTGGTCTTGGGCCAAGTATATCTTCATTATAAGGAATTTATTCATTCTCCATTTTTTGGTGTGTGCTTACTGTGTGTATGCAGCGAGAACTATCTTAGATACTTAAGAGACAAAGCCGAATAAAGCACTTTGTGCGTTAGGGTAAATAAAAATGTAAAAAACAAAACAAAACAAAAAGACTTAGAGGTCATTGTAATAAATGGTATCCCAGTGTTATAAATAAGAATAATGGAGAATAGAGTGCCAGATGTTGGGGAGGGGTCTAGAATTTTCCTATTTGAGCTGAGTCTCAAGAGGTGAGCAAGACCTTAAAGGTGGCAGGGGAAGAGGGTGGCTGGCATTCCCAAGGAAGGTGTAGAATGAGCAAAAGCATAGAGGTAAAAGGAACAAATTATTTGGCTTGGTCGTGTGTAATGTTGTAGCAGGAAATGAGTTTGGAAAAGGAGGCAGACGTCAGATCCTGTAGACAGTAGAACAGTGCTGAGGGATTTTATGTAGAGGAAATAATGGGATTTAATTTGTATTTTAGAAAGATTATTCTGGCAATATTTTAAAAATTGATTAATAGTGTCATCTCAACTTCAGTAAAAACTTTAGTGATTTCCATATGCCAATCACAACTTTCTGCCCTAACCTAGAGTATCTCCTGTACTCTAAATTCCTTAATATTTTTCTTTAAATTACCTGTTTTTTTCTCTCAAAATCATTTTAAAATAAGCTTTAAATCACAAGCATAAGTGGAAAGTCAGCGTAATTTGCCTTAAAAGTGAATATAATGGAAGCAATATTAACAAAACAATATTATAAAATTCAATCTACATATTTTTTGAAAATGTTGAGTCTGAAGACTTTTAATGCTTTCAAAGTAGTCTTGCTAAAATGCTCCCTCAAAAAAGTTGGAGTGGGCAGAAAGATGGGTGAAGTAGAGGCAAGGGAATTGAATAAGCTACAAATATGAAGTGGGAAAAAGAGAAATAAAGGAGGCAGAGGTAACAAGAGAGTTCAAGGCATGGGGGCTACAGGATAGGAGAGTTTCTCGTGGACCATATTTTTACACCTCTGAATCTCTCCTTGTGCTGAAATATCCATCCCAAACCCTCCAGCGTCCTCTTTCTCTCCCCCAAATTACTGTTCTCTCCCACTTGTTTCCACAGAATTGCTTTTACCGATGGTATATCTCTGCAGGCCTTGACAGTGAAGTTGTGTGTTGCCAAGGTTTGTATTTTTAAGGACTTGGCAGTTGCCTGCAGTGAGTGTGCAATAAATGTTAAGTTGGAACAAAAAATGACAAGAACAAAGATTAGTCGAGCAAGTGTGAGATGTATGTTAAGGATATACTAACACCAACATGAGACTTTTTTCTTGGTTCAATTAGATAAACTGGATAAAGAACAGAAAAGGCAATAACTTTCTGATCACGTGATCCATGTTATGAGCCCAAATTGCCTGGAAGCATCTTACACTTTGGGAAACATGGATTAGAGCAGAGGGTTTAAAATTTTTTTTGATCAGGGCCTATAGAAGAAATACATTTTGTATCTGGAACCAACGAGAACAGGAGCACGCACGCTCGCGTGCACACACACACGATCAAAGAATAGAGCGCCAGGCAGTAATGGTCACCCTAACTCTGTGCAGTGTGCTGCAGTATGCTTTATCCCATTCTGTTGTCTTTCCTTTCTTTTCTTTTTTTAAATGATGATGGGGAAATGCTAAGTTGATGTCACCACCCACTAATGGCTTGTGAAAAATCTCATACTTTGAATATCTCTGAATTAAGGGAAGACGGACTGGAGGTAAGAAAGCAACAGAAGAAGCTGTTGTAATCATCTACCCGAGAAATGTTGGGTCCTACCTGGATGCTAGTGGCAATAGAAATGTAATAGAGGTAAAATTGACAGTGTGATTATACTCACCTTTAAATGTTGTAACATTTCACGTCGGGAGGTGGAATTTATAAGTCCATTTATTGTGAGTTGGTTTAATGTGAATCACGTTCCCCAGCAGTTGGTCAACTTCGGGTGAGTTTTGAAGGGAGAGTAGAACTTTGGGGAAAACTAGCTGGTGGCATCAACCTTGCAAAGCAACACATTTCATAAGCATCAAGTCTGACCATCTTGGTTTTTCTTTCTCTTTTTTTCTTATGTTGGAAAGCATTCTATTTGCAAATTCCATTCAAATCATGCTCTTCAAGAAATCTTCAACCATGGACACACTTGGGTCTTTAAGTCTGTATAGCAATTGTTGTCTCGGATGATAGCTTGTTTTGTAACCCTCTGGTAGCCAAATGAGTGTGACAGTGATGAAGTTAAAGCTGTAATTACATTGTGCTCATATTGTTTGTTCGAGTGAGACTTAATGACTGGGTTCCCTTGAGCGACTTGCAAGATATAAATATGTTTCCAGTTTTAAAACAGGGAAAAACACATTTTCTTGAGTGGCTCTGGAAAGGCCACCTCTATTTACAAGTGTGGCTATAAAAGAAACAATCTTCATCTTTAATTTACGTTTGCTACCACACCAAGATGCTTAGGTGTTAAGAAAGGACTGTACGACGATGCATTTGCCAGACAAAAAGCTTTCCCTGTTATTAATGACTGTTGGTGGCCCAGTGTAATCAAAGGGCACAACTGCAGTGATATACAGCAGTGACAAACCTCAGGATCTTTCCTTCTCAATGCTACCCTAACGGAGAGCAGCCGGGAACTTCCAGCGCTGTATATCTACAAGATGAATAGCACGAGATATGAATATACCTATTGCTTACAGTCTTGAAAAGTATTGTTATATCCTCCTCTGCAATCATTCTGAATATGACGCAAGTACATTTTTCACCACTTCAGGACAATGCTGTTGTTTGTAAATGGCACTAGTTTTCCAGGGGAGATTTAAAACCCTCCAACCGTCCCAGTTACTGCAGTCTGATTTGAAAACCGGGGCTGATGCTGCTGACGCTGTCAGCAGAGCAGGTTTCCAGAGATTCATTACCCCTTTTACGTTGACAGGCAGCATCAAAAGAAGGAATCACTTCAAGAATATACTAGAAATCATTTTTATTTTTACTCCTCGATCATGCCAAGATGATCTAAAGGGAAAACTGAGAGTCACTCATGATATGAATTTGACATGAAAGAATCTGTAAGAAGAATTCAGTGGTGTTTTTATTTGCAGCTATTAAGCCATTTTTTCTCTCTCCTGCTTTGAACGTGTGACCAGTAAGTGCCATATTTTGCTTTGTGAAGAGTTCAAGAAATGCATTTAATTGGGAGCTATGGCCAAGGTAAAATACAGCATGAAAAGAGGTTAGTTTTCTGCACTTGCTCAGGTGTGAATTCCTGTGGAAAAATTCTATAATCAGTGATCAGGTTTCCATTAAAAATAAAGTGAACAAAACCACTGAATGGACAAAGCAAGGTCTTTTCCCAGATCAACAGCAAAGACACGTCCATGCACACACAGAGGAAGTCGGTGCAGCTCCATGACCTTTTCATGAACTTTCTGGGAGACGGAAAGATCATTCAAAGGGCAGAGGTCAGTGTTCATGCTGGTCACAAACAAAAATCAGATTTAACCTCGTAATGAAGGATTCAGGGCTCTCACCTACTGATGCAAATTAAATACAATTATTGCACATTTTCTTACATTACCTATTGCAGAAGAAACTGCTTTTGTATTTGAAGCATGTATTAACATTTACTTACCAACTCATATTATTTTGCTATTATTATCAAGCATCACCAGACTAAAGTGGACTAAAACTAAAGTTTAAAAACGGGAAGACCTCAGTCAAGATGGGAATCTTGGGCTCATCAAGAAGAACAGATGCTCAAGATGCCCTCTCTGGATGCTCCCGCGCCAGCCCCAGGACACACAGCACAGAGGGAAGAGCAGGATTCCAGAAACACAACATAACATGAAGTAAAGAAGAGAGCTTCCGTTAGAAATAAATCACATAGGTCATGAGGCAATGCCTGGGCATTGCTCCTCTGTGGACACAGACCCACCACACATAGAAAGAGACCAGCTCTCAGTTTTTGCTCCAGAGATGTTCAGTGCAGAAGAGACAGCAGCGGGAATAACTAGGAATCTAGAGCATTTTACAAGAGAGCCATGTTTCTAGTAGCCCAGACTCAGATCAGCATCATTGTGAAACCCCCAAAGCACATGGGTTCCCGGCACCATATAGAAGTGCCAACTGGTAACTTTTCTTGCCAGTGTTCTTCAACAAAGAAGAACCCAAATAGACCAAAGTCTTTTAGAATCAGTTAGTGATAAGGCCCTTTGGGGGGCTTTGAGAAATCAAGCAAGTATCAGAATATAGGAATTCTACTATTCAGAAAAATTCAGTATTTTAGCTATCAGTTAAGAAGGAAAGGCATTTTCAGAGAAACTGATGCAACCACTACAAGTCACAAATGGCTTTGCATTCCTCTATGGATGGTACACAGTAGTTCAAGGTTAGAAAGTTCTGAAGCCTTTAATAAATGCACCTGTAACATACAGAGAAATCTGGGCACTAATTCTCTTGTGTTCCACCGTGTGTCCTAAAGACACTCGTTATTCTTGCCGTCCATGTTCTATTTTCCCGGGGTACAGCATATAATTTTCTTAATCAATTGACATATGACATAAGCAAATTTCAATACATCTTTTTTAAAAAAAAGATTTTATTTATTTATTTGGCAGAGAGAGAGACAGCGAGAGAGGGAACACAAGCAGGGGGAATGTGAGAGGGAGAAACAGGCTTTCCGCTGAGGAGGGAGCCCGATGCGGGGCTCGATCCCAGGACCCTGGGACCATGACCTGAGCCGAAGGCAGACACTTAATGACTGAGCCACCCAGGCGCCCCAAATTTCAATACATCTTAAATCCATTTCTACCAGTAGCTGGTGTGAAACTTTAAAATCTCAAAATTTTGTGTTAAATTGGAAATTAGCTCTTAGGGGAAAAGGTTTATCCATGGGGGCATGTGGGATGGGCCTGAAGAGTGTGCAGGCCTACTAAAGCCTGTAGAACTTGACATTTAGGAAAACAAACAAACAAACAAACAAAAAACCCTTGGCAGAACATTACAGCTTACCCTCTTTGTTTTCCAGAAAAGAGACCAATGCTTGGTGATAGAGTATGTGTGATGGGGCGGGAGGCGGGGGGAGAGGGGGCGAGGGCGGGGTGGAGGGAAGGGGGGCAGTCACTGACCAATCAGAACAGGGGCAAGCCCTGACCATCAGAATGGACTGTGGGTCTGGTGCTGGGGCAGGATCCTAAAACTCCTCTGCAAGTACCAGTTAAACTCTTTGGCTGCTGAACTGTGGGAAGGTGGAAGATATACTGGGATAGATATCTACAGGTAATAGATAACATACAGTATCAGACATAGAGTATCCTCCTGGCCTGGGAGAAAGATGATGTTTGGTTAAATACCCATCTGCCTGGGATAGAATCCTGACTCTACCACCTACAATATAAATATTCTTAGACAAACTAACTTCCGTAGGCCTTGGTTTAGTCATCCATATAATGGGCATAATAATAATAGCCTCACAGGACCATCTAATCATATATAATACTGCCCTAAATGCTTTAAGTGCACTCTTCATCTACCTTCCATGACCCTCTGAGGTAGAGGGTTTTTATTATTCGCACTTTACAGATGAAGGAATGGAGGCTCTGGTGGGGTGAAATGGTGCCACCATTTCACAGAGGCAGAGAAGGGACTCAGTCCAGGAAGTCCTACATGGAGCCCTGTGTCAACCTCACAGTCTGACCCCAGACACTATTCTATATTGGTCTTAATGGCTCTGCTTAAATGGCCTCCCACTGGAAGCCATAGTATTTATTTAAAATAAATAAGCTGCTTATAAAGGGACTTAATGTAATGGATTTCTGTCTAGCTTTTTCCAGAGAGGCCGACTTGTCCAAGTTTACACAACTAATTGGTGGCAAAATTGCATTAAAGGTTCATCTTCTGGCCCTTAGTGCATGTGCTTTCCACTGCACACACAGCCATGAGTACAGCTTTCAAAATAGATTGTAAGAACTCTCTGTGAAGCATGGCACAGTGGATAAAAACATGGACTCTTGAGTTAGACTGCCTGAATTACAATCCTGATGCTACTGATGTGTCCTGCGACCTTATAAAAGTTCAATGAACTCTCTGTGCCTTACTTTGCTCATCTGGAAAATGGGGATGATAATAATCATATGACCTATTGCCTCCAGGTCATGGTGAGGGCTAAGGGAGGAATGCGTGTAGAACAGTTAGAACAATGCCAGGGACACTAAAACCGATCGATAAATGTTAGCTATTACTATTTTTTCACTTAAGCACATAGCCCCTGTGCAATCAGATCAAAATTTCAGAAATTTTGCCTTGTACTTTCCAGAACTATGCTGGGTCAAGAGGACTACAGTGGGTACATGGTGGACTAAATTAGAAGGACAGGGAGTTATTTAAAGTCTCCTGAAGAGGAATGGTTAAGCCTTAGTTCTGAAATCAGATCATACTTCAAAGAATCTTGGTAACATTATAGAGAAGGAGGTCTGAGAAAGTACTATAGTTGAAAAAGGAAAAATTAGAGGGGAATCTTGAAAGCATTCTGTACCCCAGTGACAGTAAATTTTACTCAGGCAAGGTTTGGGCTTGCAAGAATCATGATATTATTCGAATCAGAAATAGAGAGCAAACTCAGCTAAATATAATTTGTGTGAAACATTTTAAATGTCAATTTTTTAAGGAAAATATAATATGGAACATAATATAAATGTGTATTGGGATGAATGGAGAATTATAATTAACCTGAAATAAATATTACATCCAATTCTGGGGGGGAGAGGGCATAAAGATTTTAAAAATCTATTTCCCTTTCATCGACTTCCATAAAATTTTTTTAATTCTCCACGAGCACAGTTTCTGCCTCTTCTCCCTTTTAATGCGTTCAACTTGGTTTTAAGCACGCATCAGAAAGCAGCTTACAATGAAAGCCTTTTGTCGTCTGTAGACAGAAATGTCAGAAGCTGAGCCCTGGCGATACAAGGTTTAAAAGAATTCCCCTTGATGCCATCTGTCCTTCAAGGTCAAGCCCTGCACAGCTGCATGCTCAGGATGGTCTAGGATCACCTGGGCAACTCTGGGTGACGTTCATATTTGAGATGTGACCTAACATGGGGAAGAAAGGGGAGAGATAGCAACATGATATTTAACAGATTCTGGTCTGAGTGATCACACATTTGGCTTCCTGCAAGGCATAAATCCATTATCTTCAAAACTGGCCTACTTGCATTCCTCCTAAACAGCTGCAAATGATAAGCCTTACTCTACATAATTTTCTTTAAAGCACCTTGGAGATATGATTAACCATATACATATATATAATGGACCCTTATTTTCCCTGTTTCAACATATAAAAGATCCAGAGATTTTAGTGACCTCCTCCATTTTTTTATTGACTCCGAATGCATCCTTCAAAGCTGCCTCATTCTACAGAGATTCATATTCCAATAATGAGACCATATCTTAAAAAATAAACTTTAAAAATTACAGAACTAGATCACGCATTATAATCTACTGTTCTATTTTTCCTCATGTAGAGAATTCTTTTCCCTACAATATTCTATTAAACAAAGTGGTTTTAACCAAGAGCTTCTAGAAAAAAAATGTGTTGGGGCGCCTGGGTGGCTCAGTCGGTCAAGCGGCTGCCTTCGGCTCAGGTCATGATCCCAGGGTCCTGGGATGGAGCCCCACATAGGGCTCTCTGCTCGGCAGGAGGCCTGCTTCTCCCTCTGCTGCTCCCCCTACTTGTGTTCTCTCTCATATAAATAAATAAAATCTTAAAAAAAGAGAAAGAAATGTGTTGGCACTGGTTTCTTGCAGTGCTTGAATAAGGTCAGCAAATATTGAGACCCAGGGGCCTTAGATAAAATTGCTTTCAGAGCTCTTGGGTAAAAAAAAAAAAAAAAAAAATCAAATGGAGCTCTCCTTTTCCAATCCATTAAATAATCCTAGAATCATAATCATGTAATTTGGAGGGGTCTACGGGCATGTGCCAAAGCCAACTTATGACTGACTGGCAGAGTCAACTGTGTATATCTTTTCCCACCTCAAGTTTGGTAGCTTCAGATTAGGCACGGAGGAAGTATTTACACTTTGGACACTGGCAAATGCTTCTTCCTCCTACCATCCCAGGAGCTGGTTGCTAAATAGTTACCAAACACCACAGATTTAACAGGGCCATGGATTCAGCCCTGGACCCTAAAGCTGGGGAAGGTTATTTCTGTGGACACCAGTCATTGAGATACATTAGGTACTCGAATAGTACCTATTTTGTTCATGCCTTAAATAGATATGAATGGATGATGTGATACTGTGGACAAGAAATGCAGAAGATTATACTTGTTAATCGAGTTTTTTTCTCAAAACTACCTTTTATGAAATGGAAAAACTACTATTGGGGGGATAAATTGAACCTCACATGGCAATGACTGACAGCTAGGATTTTGTAGAAGTGTGGAAAAGTCTTCTGAAAACAGCCTTTTTTAATCAAAAAAATCTCTCTCTATATGTGTTTGTTCCTTTTTACCTCATACATTAAAACAACAACGAGGACAAGAATCTCTCCATATGTTTTACATTAATGAAGCAACTTCCTCTCTGGAAAAAGATTGTTAAATAAAGTGGATTTAACTTTGACTCATCATTAGCTCTGTCTCCTTCCCTGTTCTGGCATTCTTGACTCTCAGTACCACCCATCCTTCCAGGAGAGTCTAGTAGTAAAATCATAGAGGGAGTTTAGCTCTTATTGATTCTGAAAGAACAATATAACAAGATACTGACAATAATAAACAGATACAAAGTTGTTTCAGCCGGGAAACAATTGCAGCCATATAACCCTTGGTGGCCTCTTTTATATGAACTGTTATTTTTCTCTTCACAATGACTAACACGGGAACTATCATCCATCCGATGCTGCAGGTTCTACTTGCTCAGGAAATGGTTAAACTACTGCAGGGCAGCCCTGCAACCTCATGGAAACGCTTTGATTTGTCTCCCACACAAAACCAATTTGAGTCATTTATTTTACTAACAACTCCCAACAGAATCAAGGCACTGCACAAAGTCTCCTTTTAAGAAAAATTTACCCTCACACATATGTGACTTTGCCAAGAAAGTTTCCTCTGGAAAAGACACAGATTTCATTCGCTTTCATGAAGCGTCTATAGAGCTTTTACTTAATGCTAAGGAATTGCACAATTTGGCATTTTTTAAAAAGCAGCCTCACAATTCCAATCTAGTTTAATTTGATTCTGTTTCTGACATGGAAAATAAAAGTTTGACTTGGAAATTCTCTGGGGTAAACTATTCAAATGTAATATTACTCCAAGTGCTCCTAGCCACAGAATAGGAGGATGTGGGTCCCTGACTCTTGAGTCTTGTGGTTAGCCAGTGTCCTCTGGATATGTGATTTTGTAATAGGTATTTGTATAAGTGATTCTTGTTTGAACATTGCAAATATTTCTATATCCCATCTTCCAAAACACTCTCCAAGGTAAAGAAAATCAAACAGTTAAAAATATACTTCTCAAATAACGACTCCTGTTCCAAAATGGGTGATTCACAATTGAGTCAGCTTCTCCCTGCTCGAAGGTCACCGTGGGAGCAGCCAGGAGGGAGGGTGACATTCTCCTGTGACACCATGGCCCCTCCAGGGTCATCCTGCGGCTGACCAGCCACTGGCTTCACACCACATCTACTTGAGTGAGCAAGATTTTGGGTGATGGTTGAAGAAAAGAAAAGAAGAAGAGAAGGAAAAGAGAAAGAGGACCAAGAGATTCCTTTGACAGAAAATAAAATCTCTCTTTTGTATTCCAATTTCAAAGGGAACTAATTTCTGCACATGCCACTCTCAAACTGTAGGGCTTAAGAATACCAGCCTGCATCAAGTCGTTAACCTTTTAGGACCTACTCAAAGCAGTGTAGTGTGACTTTATTAATGAATGCTTTAATGTGGTCTATAAAAGCTAACAAACACAGCCACTTGCTATGATTCATCAAATTTAATATTCCATCAAACCTTTCCGTTTAAAAACCAATGATTTTTTTTTTAAATACCAAGACCTCAAAATGGAAGTCCTGTGCTCCAATTAAACTTAATGCATCCAAAAGTAAAAACCATAAGAATTTAATACTGGTCAAAATTTTGAATAAACAATAAAAGTAATAAATGCTGTGCAACATTAACTAATAACTCCAGAAAAAAAATATATTTTTAAAGATTTTATTTATTTATTTGAGACAGAGAGAATGAGAGACAGAGAGCATGAGAGGGAGGAGGGTCAGAGGGAGAAGCAGACTCCCTGCTGAGCAGGGAGCCCGATGCGGGACTCGATCCCGGGACTCCAGGATCATGACCTGAGCCGAAGGTAGTCACTTAACCAACTGAGCCACCCAGGCGCCCCAGAAAATATTTTATTAAAACCATAGACAACTAAGAGATGTGGCCCTTGAAAACAGACTTGCTGTTTAAGGCACACATTGTCTGCTGTGTTGCTAGGAGGCCAAAGACCCTATTGTAAAATAGCTGGGCTTCTTGCTTCAGGCAAAGGCAAATTCTACAGTCAAAAAAACTTAATTAGAAACTGCTAAAATTTTTGCACTATTGTACTCAATGACTTTTATATTTTGGAAACCCATACTTACGTGCCTGGCTTTCTCTGCAAGAGCCCTTCTTGTGTAATTTCGATATATGCAGTTTCCCACTGATATTTTATAAACTGTGCTACAAAAGAACAGCTCACCTTGCTTGCATTCAGTGTCCGTCTCCAAGAATTCTTGGACAAAGTTCGCAAAATGTCAGTTTGCTTTTAGGATACCTTCTTCATGTTTTTCTTTTTCAGCATTTGTGTGCCATGGCATTTATCAGAAGAAAAACGAAGAGGAGAACTTTGGTGGTCAGATCTGGTCCCACTCGATTTTGTGTTCAAAATCTAGGTTATGGTCAATGTCTGATATGTGCCAAAAACTAGTACAGTTTCAGGGAAACACTGTCCCAGGTCTTGAGAACCCTCTGTGGACAAAGAAAGGGGTCTATAAATAATGTCACCAGGACAATCTGCCATGTCATCAAAGAAAAATCCAAGGGGATTACTATCATCTTTTTCTCTTCAAATCATCCCGTAGATGTCTTAAGTGCTTTGCAAACTTTATTCCTCTTTATCTGGTTGTCAGATAGGTTATCTCTCATTTTACTAATGAAAGATCAGACACAGCGAAGTTAACTGATGAGCTAAGGCTCCAATAAAACTAAATCAAGAGGCTACTGACATCAGGATCTTTCCATCATTAAGAATGACATTTTGGGGGGCGCCTGGGTGGCTCAGTCGGTTAGGCATCTGCCTTCCACTCAGGTCATGATCTCGGGGCCCTGGGATTGAGCCCCGCATCGGGCTCCCTGCTCGGCGGGGAGTCTGCTTCTCCTTCTCCCTCTCCCTCTGCTGCTGCCCCCCTGCTTGTGCTCTCTCTCTGTCAAATAAATAAATAAAATCTTAAAAAAAAAAAAAAGAATGCCATTTCTTACCTCCTAGAACAGAGAATGTCAAATTACGTGAATTTTACCCAGTTCAGCTAATTTCTCTCAAGCACACTGCACACAGTGCAAAGTTCTCAAGTCTACTCCTAAACAGAAAAAAAAAAGTGCACATTCATTAGATTTTTTTAAATGCAAACATAGAATCTAGAAGATATTTTAAATGACATGGGAAGTGAAAAGCTTTATGTTTCTGGTATGAAATGTGAATAATTCACTCACATTATCTGAGACTTGTGTGGCAAACTGACTCATGAATCACAGGGTAACCATAAAAAAAAAGTGTCCATGTGACAAAAAATAGGTCAATTTTTAAATTTCAGCTATGTGTCAATCCATCCTAGAAATAAATGAGAAGGATACATTTTTAGTGACAATTAGGCTCATGTACGGGGAAAGAATTTGGTATGATTCAAAATCACAGAAATTATATTTAGCCAGGACTTTCAAAGATACAGTTCCAACCATTCATCTTAGAAATGAGGATGCTAAGTTCTGAGAGGTTAGGTAACTCAACTTCTACAACCTTAATTAGGCTACAGTTGACATGATCAGGTTCATTTGTATCATTTCAACTATAAATTGGGCCTCAGTGAGGTGAAAGAATTGAACTAGCTATATTCTGAGTTCCCTTCCAACTATAAAGTCCACATAGTCATTACCTCTTCTCGGGGAATATCCAGGTCCCTTGTTTCCCATGTGATGCTCTATTCATCCTTATTTCATTTTTTGAACATTGGGATGCAGATGTAGAAAAATGTGTAAGGTACGTTACAAGCCCCATTATGGTGAACTCTTGGGTTTGCTGGTGGGGCTTGTTGGCGGAGGGGTCAAGGTCTTCCTAGAAATCTGTATCATGGCTTTGGTATCTTTATAGGAAACGAGAAGGCCAAGGGCTGGTCCAAGGGAGCAGCCACTGGGTGGCGCTGTAGAGCCCGGGTGCCTGAGTGAGGTGAGAGCCTGGTTGACTGTGTGATGGCCCTGGCTGAGGGGCAAATGCTCACACTCAGTTTCCCGCTTGTCCTGTATGAGCCCTTACTACTCTGGCTCCATCCACACCTGTAGGTCTTAGTCCCCACAGCTGCAGCCGAGAATGGGACTTTTGGCTATAGTTGGAAAGGTGGGGTGGCCATCTTGGCTAGGAACATGGTGGTGGAGAGGGATGAGAGTTGTAGAAGACTCTGCTTCAGGGGCTGACCGAGCATGTTCTCAGAGCACTGGGGGCTCTCACAGAACTGATACAACGTGCCGCATTAGGAACGAGCAACCCAAAGGCCTAAAGTTCCCTTCATTTTCCCCTCATTTAACACAGCACTGTGCTGAGTCCTGCAGTTCTCCAGGGAGCAAAGACCCAACAAGGTCACTATAGTCTGGTCACATGTCTTTACTGGTCAAAGTTGCCTCATATAATAAACTCATTCAGAGTGGATTTCAGCACAGCGTCAGACTCTTTTAGGAGTGTTTTGTCATGAGCTCATCTCTGTCCAGCTCCCCAGAACTGTCTACCCCCTTTGACCTCTATGTTCCAGAAATAGTGAATTAGCAACTGTTCTCCAAAGCCTCCACAGTCTCTCTCATCTATACATCTTTACACTTACTTTTCTTTCTCATGAGAATTGTCTTCCCAATACCTCTTTCCTTGTTAATTCCTTTGACTTTCTGCTTAGATAGCCAGGAATCTTTCTCTTTTCCTCCAACCCCATCCCAGATTGAGCTGGGTCCCCTCAGCTGTGTCCCCATGGCACCTTATACCTCTTGTATCAGAGCTTTAAATTGCCTTTTGCTTGGCTGTCACCTCCACCGGGTTCTAAACTCGATGAAGGTAATGTCCCGGCTTAGTGCCTATTATTTTATATACCGGCACTAGAATGGGCTCTGGCCACAGGGTCCAAAGGTAAACTGCATTTTAATTTAATTTGTTTCCTTTGTAATTCTGTCTACTTTTTGGAATGATTTTAAAAACATTACTCTGAGAAGGCATCTGTAGGTTTCATCTGGCTGCCAAAGGAGTCTGTGGCATAAAAAGTTTTAAGAGCATCTGCTGAATGCTCAATAAGTATATGATGAATGATTAGTTAGACAAATAAATGGATGAAAGAAAGTAAATTAAAGAAAATTCCCTATGATCCACCAAGGAATGAAGGCGTGATTCCAGGTCTGAGAGTTGTGAGAACTGCTGCCCATGAACGTGATTTTATTCCACAAGATAGAGGCATGAAATCGCAGAAAAGGTTCAAAGTTTCTTGAATACCCAATATGGTTGTGGCCTGTAAAAATCTCTCGGTTGCCTATGTTACCACCAATCCCTTCCCCTTTCTTCCATGCTAGCAAAGCTTACCTCCTATAATAGCACTAAACCAGCCCAATATTGCTTTGTGGTTAGTCATGGCTACGGCCCAGTTCTGGACAATAAGCTATAACGGGAAGTCTGCTAGCAGCTTCTGGGAAATACGTCCTTCTCTGACAAACAGTGATCTTGGAGAGAAGCTTTCTTTGCACCCCGCCTTTGGGCACAGCTTTGCGAAGATGTGCAGTCTAGAATTATGGTGGCCATCTTATGTCCACGATGCAATAAATTTGAGGATGAAAAGCAAACATGCTAAGGATGGCAGGTAGAAGTGGAGGAGGAACCTGGGTCCTCAGTAATAGGATTATCATTAAATCATTCATGGCATCACCTTATTCCAAACATCTTTATATGTGAGATCATTAAATATCATTATTATTTAGCCCATTCTTTGGTGGGTATCCGATGACTCAATGCCTTCCCATCTCAAACAGCAACACAAGCCACTGACAAATTTGGCTGCCATGAGGATCAGGGCTGTGGTCCTAAACTAGCTAAGGACACCACTCCTTGTTTCCAGTCCTCAGTTAATATTTCCCTCTGCAAAGTTCAGATTCATTCAATAATTATTTTAGCCCTCAAATACACCAGACAGAAAAGATAAGCTTTGGCCCTGTAGTAGGGAAATGCCTTCATGATCTTATAATCACCATCACCAGCAGACCTAGCTGAAACATTACTATATATCTAACTCTGCCTTGTCCTGACCTAACATGCCAGGCCTGGACTGAAAGAGCATACAGAAAAGGTTAAGTTCTGCTCTGAAACTGGAAGTTGCTATGATTCACACCCGTCCCGGGCGTCACTTCCCCCAATTCCAGCCCATCTCCTAGTGTACCTCCTGACATCTTTCACTTTCTAATTCTCTCAGGGGATTGACATACCTTTCCAATGGACTGTAAGCTCTTTTTTTTTATTATTATTATTATGTTATGTTAATCACCATACATTACATCATTAGTTTTTGATCTTTTGAAGAAAGGGACAGTAATCCAGGGGTTATCGTATACTCCTTCAGTATCCAAGCAGGGAGTCAATAAATGTTTATTTGATAATACTTTATGAAAGGTTTAGGACTACAGGCAATCCTCGGATATATTGGGGGTTCAGTTCCAGACCACCACAATAAAGTGAATATTGCAAAATAAAGTGAGTCAAATGAATTTTTTTCATTTCCCAGTGCATATAGAAGTTATGTTTACACTCTACCGTAGTCTATCAAGTGAGCAATAGCATTATGACTAAAAAAATGCACATACCATGATTTAAGAATATTACTAAAGAGTGCTAACTATCACCGGAGTTCTCAGCAACTTGTAATCTTTTCGGTGGTGGAGGGTCTTGCCTGGATGCTGATGGCTGCTCACTGATCGGGGTGCTGGTTGCTGAAGGTGAGGGTGGTTGTAGCAATTTCTTAAAATAAGACAACAATGAAATTTGCCACATTGACTGACTCTGCATTTCACTTGAACGCTGAGAAGCCATTGTAGGATTGGCCTAATTTCATATTGTTGTGTCTCAGAAAATGGGGAGGCCCGAGGAGAGGGAGAGAGACAGGGGAATGGCTGGTCAGCGGAGCAGCCAGAACACACAACATTTATCTACTATGTACACTGTCTTATCCTGATCACAGATCACTGGAACAAATATAATAAGAGTGAAAGAGTTTGGAACGTTGTGGGAATTACCAGAATGTGACACAGGGACATGAAGGGAGCAAAGGCTGTTGCAAAAATCAGGCCCATAGACTTGCTCGATTCAGGGTCCCCACAAACTTTCAGTTTATTAAAAACATGCAATATCTGGGAAGCGCAATAAAGCAAAGTGCAATAAAATGAGGTATGCCTGTATTCCAGAGAGGTGAGAGCACATAACATAGTCCCTGCAGAGAAAGCACATGTATAAAAAGAGACTTAGGATTCCAAGCAGTGTGCACTCTAACAGTTGCATGAAGGAGAGAATCAAGGTCACTTGGGGCTGAGATGGGAGAGGAAGGCTCTGTAGAAGAGCCGCACCTCAAACTAGTCCTGAAAGTGGGTAAGACTGAGAGAGGAAGAGGAACGGAAGGACACACCAGGCGGGACACTCAGGGTGAGCAATGACGGAGGCAGAAGGACTGTTTCAGGAGGGTGAAGGATCAAGGGCAGAGGCCTATAAAAATCCTACACCTCACTTTATAGCCCGTCGTCACATTATTCCCACAAGACCCTTCTCTTATTTCATTATTTTCTCCTCCTCACCCCAGAATCCTCATCACCGTTCCTCTCGCCTCCGCACAGGCATTCTGATGTTGTCGATATGGGTATCTTTGTATATGCAGCATTGTTTTGTATTTAACAAACTTGAATTTGTTTTTTAAATTAGGGCAGATGGCATTATACTTTAAATCTCATTTTTTCTTGCTTCTTCACTCATAATTCTGCTTTTAAAATGTATCCATTTTGTATGTCAAAATATTGTATACCTAAACATTGATCATACTGCCTCTATTTGTTGCATAGCTTTCCATAGAATACAACCACCCCACGAATTTATTTATTGTCCTATGAAGGGCACCCATGAGAATTCCAACTCCCCATTAACACAAACAGCGCTAAAAAGACATCTTTGTGCATGATCCCTTTGCGATAATATCTCTGGGATGTGTTCAGAAGTGGGCTTGCAGAAGTAAGACGACTATATAATTTATTGTCTTCCCTAAGTGGAATATTTGGGGAAGTGAAGGGGGCACTTATGGCTGAACCTCAGGTTTTCCCTGCCTTCCTGGCTAACTTGTCATCTTCACTTTAATTTCACTAAGCTTGTCAGATTGTTTTCTGAAATGATCATACTCTTTACTCTTCTCCCAACAATCAAAGAGTTCCTATCACGCCCATGTCCTTGTAAACACCTGGCATTATCCAGCTTTCCAGTTGTGACATTCTAATGTGTCTGAATTGGTCTGTGTTCTGATTACCAGTGAACTTGAGTGCCCCTTCTGATACCAGTTCACCATTTGAGTTTCCTCTCCTGTGAATTGCTTTTTCACAGCCTTTGTGCATGTTTCTTTGAGGTTTCCTGCCTTTTTCTGGCCAGTTTGCAAGAGTTCTTTTTATATTTTATGTAATAATCCAACGTCACTTTTTTTAGAGGCAGTTTTAAGCATTGCAAATTCTTCTCCCAGTCTGTCATCTGTCTATTAATGTTGTTTATGAAGCTTGTTGTTTACGGTTGCCAAGGTCACCATTTTGTCTTTAATAATGAAAAGACACTATTATCTTCTCCTCCAGGCTCTGGCTGATTCTCTAGCTCGTTGCATATTCTCTACAAAGCAATAGTAAGATCGATAGTAACTGAAACGTGGCCTAAGATATAAGACATCAGGGCCTGAGGAATGGGATAATAGAACTGAAAAGGACTTTAGACATCACCTAGTTCAAACCCCTCACTTGACAGATACAACATTCCGAGTTACAAAAGACCAGGTGCCTTGACCAAGGGCCAAAATCACAGGTCTCCTGCCTGATTCCAGGCTGGGCTTTGTTAGCACACCAGGCACAATGTGAAAGTGTCTCTGTTACTCCAGCCATCCCTCATCAGGACTGACTCACCCTTCTGTTTCCCAGGCTGTAGAGTGAGCCCTATTTTTGTCTCATAGTTGACTTCTTTTTTTTAAAATTTAATTTAATTTTATTATGTTATGTTAGTCACTATACCATACATCATTAGTTTTTAATGTGGTGATCCACGATTCATTGTTTGCGTGTAACACCCAGTGCTCCATGCAGTACGTGCCCTCTTTAATACCCATCACCAGGCTAACCCATCCCCCCACTCCCATCCCCTCTAATACCCTCAGTTTGTTTCTCAGTGTCCATAGTCTCTCATGGTTCGTCTCCCCCTCCGATTTTCCCCCCTTCATTTTTCCCTTCCTTCTCCTAATGTCCTCCATGCTATTCCTTATGTTCCACGAGGTTGTGGAGAAAGGGGAACCCTCTTACACTGTTGGTGGGAATGCAAGTTGGTACAGCCACTTTGGGAAAGAGTGTGAAAGTTCCTCAAAAAATTAAAAATAGAGGTACCCTATGACCTAGCAATTGCACTCCTGGGTATTTACCCCAAAGACACAGATGTAGTGAAAAGAAGGGCCATATGCACCCCAATGTTCATAGCAGCAATGTCCGCAGTAGCCAAACTGTGGAAAGAGCCGAGATGCCCTTCAATAGACGAATGGATAAAGAAGATGTGGTCCATATATACAATGGAATAATACTCAGCCATCAGAAAGGATAACTATCCAACTTTTACATCAACACGGATGGGACTGGTGGAGATTATGCTAAGTGAAGTAAGTCAAGCAGAGAAAGTCAATTATCATATGGTTTCACAGTTGACTTCTTACCCAAGGCTTGGGGTGCTAAAAGGCTAAAATGCTTTCATTTTCAGATGTCATTATTATCAGCACATGTTTATTTCCTGCATTTTCAACATTTTTGGAGTAAAGCCAAAGACAGGTGACCTCACCTTGCTGTGGATAGCATCTCTGAAAAGAGCCCACCAAACCTCCTGAGCCCAATGCCAACAAAACTCAGCTCCGTGCCTTCCCCTGTTTCATATTCACATGATGCAAAACGCATGGGCCAAATTTATGTCACTGCAATTTGCCTGGCAGCCTGCATTTAAATCACCAAGGTTTGTAGCTCCACGTTTTAGGGTGTTGTTTGCAGTCCTACAGCCAAGAGCTCTGAAGGAACGGGCGCACATGAAGGCTCGTTAGCCAGCCGGGTGTGATGGGGCTCTCCTGCTCTCCTGGCAGACTAATTAGTATGCTGCAGCACATCTGCATATCTCTCAAGTAGACATTGTTTGTGTCTTTCCTCAGTGACACGGGAGACTGTTCAGTAGGACACCTTACCTTTTAATATGCAGGGTTTGTTAGAAGAACAGCTCAATTCATATTTCCCTGGTTTGATGGTAAGTGAACAGCAGTGGCAATATTAATCTGTAGTAACCTGTCAGTGAACTCTACAGCTAATATGATGTAGTTATGATTTTACCATCAATCAGGACTGAACAGGCTCTGGGCAATCCTTACAGCACAGCCTCAAAAAATCTAATTGTGCAAAAGCTTCATTGGTTTCCAACATTTCTTTTTTATCTGTCACAGACTTTAGGCCTAGTACACAACCTTTTATTATTGGCCTTATTGCATTAGCTTGTTGGACAAAAGAGAAAAGGCTAAAGCAGAGGGTTCCCCTGCATTCCATCATTTGTTTGCATGCAGGATTTTATTTGACAGTCCCGTATTGTTTTAGATGTAGATAAAAATTATTAGGACATATGGCATAGTATGAACTTTTGAACTGCCAATTGCCAATGTGCTCGAGAAGACTAGAGGCATTTAACAATTCTGATCCACCTACAGAGGCAGAGATGCCACGTGGTCAAGCAAATAAGGTCTCCCCAGAGAATTGCACTGTAGAGTCAACATAACCTTGCATGTTCTCCTTGACCAGTTTTTATGCCGGGGAGGAGTAAAATCCCTCCGAGATGGAACATTAGCAACCGAGATGATCTTTAGCCAAAATTAAGGTTGAATATTTGTGATCTGATGATAAGGAGCAGTTTACTTTCTCCAAGAACATGCCCACACAGTGTGAAGTCGCATGGGGCCACATAGCCCCCGTTCCTATGCAGAACATTTCTCTCCGGTGTCTGGGACACAGTCAGATTCGCTTCCAATAAAAGCATGTGCGTAAAAACAAATCCACATCAAAGTCCCTCCAGCCGTTGAGTCTACAGGGTCGGAAGGGACTATAAGACTTAAAACATATAAAAACATTTAGGAAGATGAACTATTAACTTTATCCATTGAGGCATTTTAATCTTTTGCATCTTAAATGTGATTGGGCCTTTTGGAACTGGGAAATTGCTAATCAGCATGTTGGGTAAATGTTTCTATTTTAAAATGTGCACATTTAGAAATAACAGCTGGCCATAAAGTGCATATTTATGTTTGTGATTTAATGTATCACAAACTTTATATTTTATTTCATTTAGCTTCACAAAGAGACCACACCATTTTTTTTGTAAGCCTTATATAACTTCTACAACAGCTTTATGACTCAAGACACACATTTGACAATAAATCAGATATGTATACAATGCCTAAGTTTTTCAAATTTGAAATGTCTTTTAATCAAAAAAATTAAGGATTATATCCACTCCTTACCCTGTTTCACTTACTTAAAGATTCAGTTGAAAATTCTTATTCATTCATCAGGAAAAATCTGCATAGAATTACAGTGATTGTCTTTTGAAACACTGCACCCTCGCTTCAAAGGAAACATATTGTGAGTAAGGGCACACCAAATGCACAGCTGAGTGTTAACTCTTCACAAGCCAGCATGCGCATTGTCCACAACCTAATAAAAACATCTACACAAACTGAGGAAATGGCTGTGACATCCTGCAAGAAGTGTGCAGGAACGCGCCTTGGAACTACGGAGGCGGCTGCTGGAGCAGAGAGACAAAAACAGGATGTGACAATTATTGCAGGAGTGGTGGTGATTTTGAGAGTTCTCTGGCAATCTCTCCATCACTGGTGAGATTTGCTCTTTTTTTTTTTAATTGTCTTTAGAAGATTCTTTTCAAATGCCTAGATCTAAATGATCTTGAGGAAGACCACCTGAAACATCTCAGCTCTGGCAGACGTCTCGGCAATTTATAGCTCCTGATGTAACCATTCCTGACAACGTGGTCGGCACATCCCTAACACAGGAAGATGTTTGCATTTGCCAGAACAAGTATGTTTCCAAAGTATCATAGTTGAAAAGTGAGGAAGAGTACTATATCTTATTGCGTTGTTATTGACAAGCAAAAACATGACATAGAACGTTCCTATGAGCAGGTCCAAAGTCTGAAAACTAGGAAAGAGTCCAAAACTGAGTAATTACCCCTAAATAAGAAATCTAGACAGTCTAACCTAGATGTTGCTGAATACTCAAGCAATTTTTTTAAGTTAAAAAGCATGTACAGGGACGCCTGGGTGGCTCAGTTGGTTAAGCGACTGCCTTCGGCTCAGGTCATGATCCTGGAGTCCCTGGATCGAGTCCCGCATCGGGCTCCCTGCTCGGTGCGGAGTCTGCTTTTCCCTCTGACCCTCCCCCCTCTCATGCTCTCTCTCTCTCTATCTCATTCTCTCGCTCAAATAAATAAATAAATAAAATCTTAAAAAAAAAAAGGCATGTACAGAGGCGTAGCTATGATAGACATGCAATGTTCATGACAAATAGCAGTGAAAGCTCTCTCCCAAAGTAAGAAGTGCCAAGCAAATGAAAAGTATCATTTCACCAACATTCTCCTTAGGTGGGTTGGAAAAAAAGATAACTGGATTCATCTTATCAATGTCTCAATAACTGTAAATTGAGAAAATATGTCTTTCAAAAGAGTTCGCTGGAAACAAGGGCAAAAAGTTTCTAGAGGAGAACTGGAGATAAAGACCTGGGGGCAGAGGGATGGTGAACTTCCTTAAAAAAAAGCTATCTGGTCATAGTGAAAGATAAAGATACTGAGTTATGGGGGAGGAAGAGGGAAAAGCTGACGAAACCCACATATTAATTAAGTGTAAATTTGAAACATAGATAATAAACATTACTATGCAAATTGTTTATATTTTCAAACACTCATCCCTACAGGTGTACATGTAAATGTAAAATATACCTTCTCATGCTATCATAAAGCGTTTTTTAAATAAAATGTCTATTAAAGTGCATCTTAGGTACATATAATTCTGGCCGGGTTTGTACTCACTGAGAATATTTCCTAGACCCCAGATAATTTAATATAGTTTCATATAATTCATGTTTTTTTTAAAATTATACTCGTTTGGAAGGCACAAAGAGCAACAATTATTCCAGCAATCTACTGAGCATGGAAAGACCTGAAGAATGTAAAAGTCATAATAGCAAAATGTGTGAAGTTCAGCAGCCAACGAGAGGGAAACACAATTATAAGCTCAGCTGGTCAGAATACAATAAAGCTGATAAAAAAATACAAAGATTAATTTCAAAATCATTAGCAAAACATCAAGTAATGCATAAATCATTGAGGTAGGATTAGTCAGGTCCTCTAGTATTTTGTAGCAGAAAAAGGAGAAGAATTGAAATTCAAATCCAATCATACTTACTTGCATTCCTTTTTGGATAACATTATGGTATCAACACAAAATGTTTAGATCAAGGCCGTAGGTCAAATGAAGTATTTGGTTGAGCCATATGAAACTGCCATTTTGTAGGTCAAAATTGGTTGAGTTTTAGCAGGCCCAGGTGGTTTGTGTATCTTAATATATGTTGTAATGTAGGCAATTTAAGACAGTTTTTGAAGTCAAATGGGCATGTATGGATTCCATCTCGGTTCTACCACTTTATTAGCTGTGAACCCTTAGGTAAGTTACATGCTTTTACCTCTCTGGTAGGTAATGTCCCCACCTAGATAAGGGCATTGTGGTGTCCACTCTTGCAGTGTTGTGTGTACTAGGTGTGTAATCCACGTACAGTACCTCAGACAGGGCTGTGTCCCACCTAATGAAAGCATGGTTCCCCAAAGGTTTATTTTAAAATCAGTAGTTTAGAACTGAGAAAGGAGGGACCCTAACGCTTTACTGAATCTTCTGAGATGCCCCACGATTTTAAGTGTTCTGGGCTTCGGTTCACCTTCCAGAAAAGCCACACCTAACACAAGCCAGCTGTCCATACAGGTGAGGGCATCCCACCAAAACATCTGCTTTGAATCAACGTCAGCTTCATCCTCGAAAGTTATCTTGAATCTTGTTTCCACACCTCACTCTGCGAGGGACAGTAGAATTTAAAATAACCAGGAAGACACAGAGAATAATTCTTTGAAATTCAATAGCTGTGAAATTGAGAAGTGGAGTAGGTGGGGAGCTTATGTCCAGCCCCTCACACTTCAGAAGCAATTGGATAACTCCTCAATGCCTGATGGTATTAATCCCACTGGCCTTACATATTGGGGTTAATTTCCTTTGGGGTAAGCTTTTTCACACTCCATCCAGCCAGAGAAGGAAGTGCTTATCAACCTCCGGAGGATGCGGTAGGTGGTTTCTTCTCAGAGGAGTCCTGGTCTCCAACACCCAGTCTGCTCTTCCCACAGAAGCCTTCAGAGTGAATTCCATTGCCTATAAGCTCTCTGGCTGAAGGACACAGAGCCCTGAAAGAACATCGAACAATAAGCTTGTGGCCGTGATGAGTGATTTCCATGTAATCTTTCACTTCGTTCTTACGGCCTCTTAGAAACGAGGAAACAACTTCACACTACTAGGTACTAAAGTCACATTACTAGGTACCAGGGAATCCCAGAGTCGGACTTCTCTGTTATTACACCCTGGTGCTTCTGAAAATCAGGAACAGCCTAATAATAGGCATGCTTTAGAGGGTTCTTTTTTTTTTTTTCCTTATGAGTAGAATTTCTACATCAAATAATCAGCTAAGGATTTTTCCTCATTACATCCTCCAGCTCATTCCCATTATCCTTCAAAATGGGTCAACATCACACGGCCTTCCATTAGTGACTAAAAGGTGCTCTTCTCCTCTATGATTCCCAATGTTTTACCTTTAAAGGGAACTCTTTCAATGAACTGATACATTGTTTTCAATCTTAGCTCTGTCCTTCCAATCCTTGTCCCCAGGTATCTTTCAACTCCGGCAACAGTTCCCCATATGGCAGGTTTTGCTGGTGTTAAAAATACCCGCTTTTGCCCACTTGCACCTTTAGAATCTGTGCAGGCCCAGGACCTCTGGCACAAATCAATATTCTACGTTAGAGAAGTGCAGGCATGAACCAATAGAATTAGCAGAGTAATTTACTGTGCCTCGGCTACAGCTGGTAGGGACTGCAGAGGGAAGCAAGCAGATGTTTGTTTGATAACGGCGGTTTCCTCCAGCGGTCAGAGCCCGATGTCTATACTCTGTTAGCAGTCTGTCCAGCTTAATAAAAAAGGATAAGGGAGATTTGGGTTTCTTCAGTTTGTAATGCCAGTTGAGTTCTCCTTCTACTATTTCATTGCAATGTTCCATGTTTTTCATGGTTATAATATGGAATAATATCAGATGAAGTTTTAGATTTGTTGTGGTGAAAAAAGGCAAGGGTTTGGATGCAGACAGGTCAGAAACAGTTATTGGGGTCACAATTTCCTATAATTATAGGAATTTCCTATAATTAAAATGTTCAGGAAATCATGGCCATTGACAGCCCACAACAAGCTTGATAGAAAATAAAATGGCAGCAAGAAGCATATGAAAGAACATGTGGGTTTTCCTCTGTTTCCTTGCAAGGTAGTAATTTACAGTAATTTTTCTAAAATATTAATGAATAAACTTGTATCAATAAAACATACAGCCAAGGAAAACCCTGTTTCCTTGGGATTAACTTCTGTCCTTGCCTTCATGCCCAACTTCCTGGGAGGGAAATCAAGACTTCAAGGGTAGCAGTGTCTTTTTGGCAAGGCCCCTGAGGAGATGAAAGTACATATACTATGAACCCATGGTAAGTCTTGGTATATACTTTGCTTTTGTTTCTTCTTTTGGACCTTATCTATACCTTGAAATGTTTATCGAAAAGTATTCAGCCAAGATATATTTTCTGAAGCTTACTATGGCAAGGTCCTGAGTCAGGTTCACAGGAGAGATAACTTATGAATAAGAATATAATAAATGTACAAATATTAACAATACAGGAAGACTGACACAAACTTCGGGGGTGAGGCCAGGGGAGGGTGTTTAAAAGACGAAAAGATGAGACAACGTTGTTTTTTTAAAAAGCCACTTCAGCTTGAAACCGTGGTGGACCTCGCACAGCCAGAGGCGTGGTGAGGGAAAAGTGAAGGAGATGGCAGGGAGAGAGGCACAGACTTGGTCAGAGAACAGAGAGGAGTTGTGTGGGCTGGACATAGGAGTTGGTGGCGAAGTCGTCAAAGATAAGCCTAGAAAAGAAAAGAGCCTAAACCTTGGAACACTTTGAATGCCAAGCTCTGCCATATGGATTTTATGTGGTAGACTACCAGGCACCATTGAGGGGCTCTGAGTACAATCTGTCCATTCAGTTCTGTGATTCACTGGTCATCAATGTGTAGGTTGAATTCATGGGTACAGAGTAGCAGGAAGTTAGGGGGTAACAAAGGCATGAACTAAGATGGTAACAGGAAAATGAAATGGAAGCTAAGCTGAGGATTTGATGTTAAGGGGCTAGAAAATGCAGAACTTCTCAGATAACTGGGTGATGTGGTGGGAGGGTGGTAGTTCAAGAGGAAGGAAGGGCCAGTGGCAACTGAGGTTTCAAACCTTGGGAATTGGGTGCCATTAAAAAATCTAGACCATTGAAAAAGGAACTGATTTGGAGACACTACTGAGTATCTCAGCTTGTCAAGTGCTTTTCATGCAGGGTTTCATCTCATGTTCACAATTTTTATTAGAAGCTATGTTATTCCCTCTTTACTTCTGAGGAAACTAGGACTCTGATCATAACCAATTTGCCCGAAGTCACACAGATAGCATGTGGAAGAGTGAGGATTTGAACTCAGCTCTGTCTGGCTTCAAACCTATTCCGGAGGTTTTTCCATCTGTGCTCTGAAGAATTCTGGAAATCCTCAGGGGCTCCTTGGACCTCCTGAAGGGTCATGATGGACATTGCACCTCTGGGGTCCCCTCTTGGCTTCAATCTGGCTTAAGATTTCCTTTAGGGAAAGAGTTTTCCTACTAGCAAAACCAGCATGTGCTATTTCATCTTAAAAGAAGAGAAGGGTTTGTTTTTGGACACGGTGAATTTGAGAAGCACGTGGGACAGGTGAAGTTGTCCAAATGTTAAATATGAAGAACTGATCTTAGAAATGGCACAGGATCAGGACAACGTGGAGGGGATCAGTGGAAGGGGCTGCCTAGTTCCATGCTGGTATTAGCTTTCTAGTATACGTAATCACATTCTTGCATTTCTAGTATTAGTAATCACATTCAACAGTCACGTGCTGGAATGGCTGGGAGTTCCTAGTTGCCCTGCAATGCTGGATGCTGCTTTCTTGAATATCTACACACCTCTGCTCCCAAGAGTTGGGAATCCAATTTATCAAGAGTACTTGGGCTTATTCCCAAACCAGTTTTTGCCAGTTGCATTTGTTTTTATAATTCATAATTTTATTAAGTAATATGTAAACCAATGCAATGTGAATGCAAAGGAAATAAAGTTTTCCTTGAAAAATAGGTTGAATTATTTGGAAAGAATAGACAAGTTACTTTGTCTTCAAATGAGATGGAAATGAGATTATTGTATAATATTGGGAAAAACCATAAAAATCTAGACAGATTATTATTATTATTATTATTATTATTATTACAGCTTATACTACAAGAAAGTTGAGTTGGCCTTCAAACATCAGACCTTAGCTCTACATCAAAAGAGTGGGAAATTACTGTATATTGGTAAGTTTGAAATGAAAATAAAATGTTATGTATTTTATAATGGTTTATATGTATTATATGTATTATTTTTACTGGGTTTATATATATTACTTTTTATGATGCTTATTTAAAATGACTTATTCATTAACCCACAACCAAGTAGGATAAGAACGTGTCTACCATGTATTTCTAGCCCTTGAACGGAAAGGGGATTTTTACCACTTGAGCACAGGTCAGTCACTTGACTCTTCTGATCCTTAGGTCAAACCAACTAGAAAATTCGGCAAGGAACAAAAAAATTGTTGAACTGGGTTGAAACTTCCTAGAACCAATCAATATGAGAGGGGGCAGGGCTGAGAGTTTAGATTTTAAATGACTTAATTATGATTTCTACTTGGAAAATTACGTGGAAAGAAATTTCTTCTCATCTTAAATATACGTAAGCTCACTTATGACTCATCGGCACAATTCTGCCAATCTCCACAGTCACATAAAATAGGGTTCCAGGCCAGGCTAGCAGGGAACAGACGGCTGTGAAGACATTTTTTAACTGTGTATGCAAGGTCAGATTTTACTTTGCTGCCCTGGAGAAATACGAGGAGCTGGAGCAAACAGAAGGAGAGGCCACGCTGCTCCCCAGCAGCTGCTGCCTTGTGACCCGGAAGCCCTGAGCGCTCAGCACCAGCCATGAGGCCTGTGTCTCTAATTGGCACTGCAGCCAGTTAAGACTCTTCCCTTTGTGTGCCCTAGACTGCCAGAAGCAGAGAGAGAGAGAGAGAGCACACGAATAATGTGTGTGTGTGGTGTGTGATCACCTGCTTCCCTTCTCTTGTTGCCATGGGTTACAGAGCCCAGAGCCGGAGAGCGGGGCCAAGCACTCGGGGTGGAAATAACTGCGTCAGCCTCTGAAAAAAAGAAATTAGAAATAGGGAGCAGGGAGACAATGGGCAAAAGAGCAAAAATCAACATCCCAAGGCAGCCTGACTCTGAGCAAGGAAGCCAGGCAGCCGAAACGAGAGCAGCCCTTCATAAATCTAGCTCCCACCAGACACGATGGTCTAAACACTGAGGAAGAGAACAGAACAAATGCAAATATCTACAGCAAGCCTATGCCTCTACCCGCCTTGGGCCTTACATACAGGTCTAGGATCCACCTTGGAGAAAAACAAAGTCTGTTAAGAGTTAAGTCAACAGCTGTGAGGGAGCCCACCCTATGCATAGCATTATGGAGTACCAGGCACTGAGTGGAGAGACACACCGACAGGAAGGAGGCTGTGACCTTGGGGAGGCCACTATTTAATTAGGCATCTTAAGTCTGTAAGTCAGGCTTGTTGTGAACCCTGCACCCAAATACTCATTACTCTTCTTATTTGATGGCCCATCAGGGAAAAGAATGTGTTCCCCCCTCTTTCTTATGGCTTCTGAATATTTTATATGAAACGTCATGGATTTTAGAAGTAGAGAGGACTTTTCAACAAAGTCCAATCCCCTGATTTTACAGCTGGAAAAACAGGCTCAGAGAGATTAGGTACCTTGATCAAGATAACCCAGCCTGTTTGGGGTTTTTTTGTTTGGTTTTGGTTTTATTTGTTTGTTCGCTTGCTTGCTTTCTGCAGAGGAAGAGAAGGGGAAAAAAGAGTCTTAAACAAGGCACCTATTGTTTACTTATATCAGCCTCAGATTGGATGGCCGGGAGGTGAGAATCCCACATCTCTTCAGACTGAACTATCAAGAAGAGAGATAACTAAGGGGCGCCTGGGTGGCTCAGTCGTTGAGCGTCTGCCTTCGGCTCAGGTCCTGATCCCAGGGTCCTGGGATCGAGCCCCGCGTCGGGCTCCCTGCTCGGCGGGAAGCCTGCTTCTCCCTCTCCCACTCCCCCTGCTTGTGTTCCCTCTCTCACTGTGTCTCTCTCTGTCAAATAAATAAATAAAAATTAAAAACAAAAAACAAAAAAAGAAAAGAGATAGCTAAGATCCCTGCTTTTCTGATAGGGCCACCCACTGCTCTGGATGTGAAGACAAGGGCTGCTTCCCACCAACATTGCTCAGTCCAAGTCACATGGATGGCAGGACATTTGGAGGATCATTGGGAGAGACATCCTAGTGAAGGTGTGGTCTACAAGCCTTTCTAATTCAGACCCTGACACCACTGTAAGCTTCCAGGAGCAATTTCTTCCTTCTTCGACCCCTGTCAGAGGAAACGAGTCCTCAGTTACTACAGTGCCTGTTGACTTTCGCCATCTTCTCCTTCCTCCAGGTTGTGGTGAGCCTGGGTTCTTCCTGGTTACCATCGGCTACTGGCAGGAAACTGATTCCATGAGAGGTTTTGGTTAATCTGTGTGCCTGAACGGAGCTGGTTGACTAGCTGGCGAGCCACTTGCCAACTCTCTTTCCTGCTCTACCTCTCACTTGCTAAATGCAGTGAGGTGGCCATTCTCATTTTGGCTTCCAGTGTGTCTTGCTACCTCAAGAATTTAGGCGCTCACATTAAAACATGTGGAGAGGGGTGTCAGTTGTACGCTTCTGGCAGACTCTGTAAAAATGTAATAGCTACCTGATGCCAGTAGGGTAGAGATAACTCTGGCTGCTTGACTCCATGATCCTCCCTGAGAAGGCTCGTGTCAGAGAGGGATGAGCATGACCCTTCATAGAAGTGTGTCAATTCTGTCCAGCTCTTCCGTCTCCCATGGGCGTAGGGTGGGCTGAACACAAGGAGGAGAGGCCATGCCACAGCGTCTGTGAAAGCTTATCAGGAAGCACGAGAGAGCTCTGGTGCTGGGAACACATAGGGAGCTCTAGGCTGCCCCTTGGAATGCAGTCTGTCCCAGGAAACCACAGGGGACAGGTGCGTCCAGGTTCACATCCCATCCAAAGTACCACAGCTCTTCCAAAGGATAGAAGGGAGTTAAGCTTCTCTCTGCTAAACAAATTAATCCAGATCCTAAATCCCGCCTGTTATTAATGGCTAGATATCCTTGAGATGGATTCCGCAGCAAGTCCTTTGATCTTGCTGGTCCTCTGGGGGCTGCAGATTTCTCTCAGTAATCAAAGTCCATAGATCTTTTTTCTTCAGGGGTTTATCTAAACTCCATGAGTTTTTCAAAATCCTTATACCATGTCCTTCTCTATTTCACTTCACTCTCTTTTGCTCTTCCTCTATCCAAATCACTCTTATTTACCTTTCACTTTTGATCTCCACAGAGATATAACCTCTCAGAATTCTGGGGTCAACAACACACCAGCAAGAAACACTCACAGAGCACCTACTGAGGCCGCCCCAGGACCAGGGCCAGGGTATAACTGCAAAGAGCGGATGTGCTCTGTCCTCGTCACACTCGTCTGGGAGTCAGAGAAGTCAGAGGTGGGAAGTTTCAGTTGAGAAGAGGGGGAGTTTGAGATGGAGAGAGGGAAACACAGGTACAAAAGCCCCCAAGTCAAGAGAGAGTACAGCATGTGAGAGAAACTGAAAGGAGTAGGTTGGTGTAGACAGCAAAGGAGGGACGGTGAGAGACGCTATGGGAGGAGGCTGGCCCGGACCAGGTCATGGACACTTTTAGACCTCCTAAAGGAGAATTTCTTCTGTGGGAAATGGGAGACATTGAATGTTATAAGCGAGGGGTGGTGTGATCAGATTTGAATTGTGGAAAGATGGATGCAAGACTGAAGGGACGTGGGAGTGTCCCCCCGGGAGACCAATTGGGAAGAAAGTGAGCGGGGGTAATTACAAGAATAGAGGCAGTGAAGATGAAAACTCTGAACAGAGTGGAGACTCATTTAGAAGTGGAAATGCCGTCTGACAGCCATGTGGGCTGGTGTATGAGAAGAGCTGTGGGCCACTCTGAAAGGCCTCATTAATTACAGAACAGGAACACAATGGTGACCTCAGATGTCAATCATGGTGCCTGCCCAATCACAGCCCCTGCTGAAGGGACAGGTGGGAGGAGCCTGTGTTAAACAGGGTAGCCTTACTCTACCTGATCCCAGCTGATGAGACCCGGGGTAAGCTCCTGACCCGAAGGCAGGCTGTCCATAGGCTGGCCAGCAACCTGTGATGTGGCCTAGGCCTATCACTATAATCTAGACCAGTTAAATCTGCTCTCTTGAGAATATAAACTATGAAAATGCTGAGAGAATCGGTCAGTTAGTAATAAGAGCTGAAGTTTAAAAAGGATGGAGCAAGAGGGAACATGTGCAAGCTGGTTATAGGGAAGAGGAAGTTACAAAAAAGCAATAGCAACCAGTCCACAGACAGGGTAGAATGCAACAGATGACAAAAAGAACTAGATAAACCAAGAGAGGGTATCCCTGTGGTTCCTGAGAGCAACAGAGAGCATGGCACTTTCTAGAACTATCTCCAGCCCTGAGCATTTTCTATTTCAAATGCTGTTCCACAAGCATCCTTGCAATAAATCACCTCTGTAACTTGAGAGTCTCTGTGGAGACTCTGGATGGAAAGAGCATTTCCAAAACACTCACCTAGTATTTTGCCCAGTGTCACGTGCTTGACTCTGCCCTGCCCCTCTTGCTGCTTGTCTCCAGGGTGGTCCAGAGACGCTTGCTTGCCCTAGATCCCTCAGTGGGGAAGGAATTCTGTCATCCCTGATGACTTTACAAAAGCTGCCTTTGGCCATCTTCAGTAGGTGCATCAAAATCTGAAAGAATGTAAAGCTTCATTCCAGAGATTCTGCTCTATGGCAAAATTTTAAACCCATGACGTGTTTCAGTGGGTTGAAAATGTCTTTGAACGTGTGCTCCCATATCTAGAGCGATGATTAATTACTGGTTGTTGCTGCTGGTTATGCCTGCAGCTCTCAGCAAGAAAATGAGTAAAAAATATTTGAGCTTTTACATTCTCTATCTGACAAAGAGCCTCTTTTAAAAAAAGAAAGAAAGAGAAGAAAAGAAAAGAAAAGAAAAAACAAAGCTGGATGTAATTTATAACAAGGTTCCCGTATTTTCTGGGCGGCCCGGGCCCAGCCAGCGTCTGTCCTGAGATGAGCTATGATGGAGGCAGGTGAGGTGTGCTGCTTCTTCCCCACACACGAAGTTAGCCTCATCATGCTCTGTGCACATTTCTGAATTAGTTCCAGCTAGTTAGTGTCACCGCAGGACAATTTAGACTGCCATTGTTTGAGTATTCAACATACTCTTCGATGATGGATTCCCAGAAAAGGCGAAATCCATTATTTACACACAGTAGGAAAAAAACCCTTCTCCCCAGCCTACAACATGAAGATCGGAAAGCTTTTCATTTTAGACAGTTGGAAATTTTGCATTCAAGTGGCTTTGTCACCTCTTTTAATCAATGTCTTTTGGAAAAACAAATTTAGCAATTCGGCTCCTTTATTCAGTAGGGGTGAGGTGTAACTAAGGGTATTAGCTATCAGTGAACGGTTCATGGTCTGTTAGCCGGCACTGGCTTGTAACAAAGTGCTGCTAACCCACAGCTGTGCCTTGAGGTAGCGTCACAGTAAAACAGTAACAACAAAAACCCTCCAGAATTGAAAAGTACAGGTAGGCAAGCTCAGTTCAAAGAGCATTTCGCTCCAGCTAGAAGAAAAACACCCTTCCCAAGGGCTCGAAGGTGTTCCCGTGGTATAGTCACAATAGTTTTCAAGTCAATGCTGCAGGTTGTTGATGTTCTCTGAGCTCCCTTTCAACAGATGCCCAGACGTTCTCAGCACTGGGGCCAGCACGGGGAGAGGATGTGAATGGTGTCCAGTGGACCGCGGGTCAGCAGGGGAGGAGACCTCTGCTGAGCAGCAAGGGCTTTGCAGGACACCACTTCAGTGGCCAGGGAGACTTTGGGTGGTGGTCAATGTACCTGGATTGGGGCAAAGAACTATAGGAGAGTGTTTCCCAAAGTGTGTTCCTAGGGATAGATTAGGTATAACACATGAAAAGGAGTCCAAGATCAGATTAGTTGGGAAAATTATGGGTTAAGCAAAACTACACAGGTCGTAGGACTTCTTGAATCTTTTAATAGGCTAATTAATCTGTAAGAAAGAGTGTAGCTTGTGGTCTCGTCAGTTTCTTTTTAGCAGGAGGACCATGGGATCCTTTTTATGGAGCAGCTCATCTCACCGGACTAGTATGCTGTGAAAATTCTTTTCCAGTACTCACTTTCTGTCCCCCTCCTGACTCTTCAAAAGAGCCTATCATGTTGTCTCAGCTATCCAACTTCGTCCTGATCTCTTCCTCGGGCTCTCCCTTGCCCCTGTTCCATCCCGTATTCAGCCTTCCTCTTTGACACTGAAGGTCCTGTCAGTTGCCCCAGCGACAACACTGACTCCGTCTCACCCTGACTGGGTCCTCCTAGATTACACTCCTGGGCGCACTCTTCATGCTTGAACAATCGTCTCACGCGGTGCTCCCCCACACAGGATCTCGGTTCCCTGTGGGAGGCCCTGCTCAGCCCCCTTAGCCCCTTCAGAAGACAAACTTGAGCAGATTATTCAGCGGCCGCTCTACAGAGCCACCTCACTTCAGGGCCCCTCATGGGGACACATCCTGTGCAACCTCCATCCTCTCTGGGGCTCTGAGGTGTTGTGAGGGGCTCACAGACTCCAGGAGGCCTTCAGGGGAAGAAGCAGAGCTAAAGTTTCCCCCCCACCCCCTGTATATTCCCTTCCAAAACCTGTCACTTTCTCTCTCTAATTATAGTCCCTTCCTGCCTTGCATAAACAGCTGGCGTGGGGCAAAACCATGAGGAGGTGATGCTGTTCTCCCAACCACCACTGTTTCTTATGCCCCATCACCCAGGTATTCCCTTTGGAGGCTCTTCCCTCCCGCCCCCGTCTGGGCTTTTTTCCCTATACAGCCCGCTCTTATTTGATATCAGTCATTTACACATAAGTATAATTTTAAGTCAGTTTTTACCTCTCTGGGGACATTTAAAAAATATTAGGTAATTAGAAATGGAATGAGTGGCCTCAGGAAGTAGGGTAGGGAGCTCTATTCCCTGCATGCTAAAAACCACAAGATTGCCTTTGCAGAATGCTAGTCCTGCCAGTGACATTACGTAGGAGAGCAAATTCAGGGGACTAAATACTTCTGTGCCACTGGCGAAGCTCCCAGGTGGTAAAGGTGGATAAGCAGATCTCATATTTCGAAAAAGTTATACCTGGAGCCAACCATTTAGTACTGTGATTACAGCCCTTCCCAGCTGAACTTTCATGCCATTTTTTACATTTTTATGTCTTGTACCGCACAATGGCATTACTTGACTGTGCCGTATGGGAAAGAAGACAAGAGAATGACCCAGAATTCTAATAATGCATCTTCTCTCTTAACATCAATGGATGTAGAGTAGCTAATTCAAACCGTGGTGGTATCTCACGATGTTATACTTCCCAGCCATGTTCTGGCGCTACAGATACTCAAGGATTTGAAGATAGAAGAAGACACCAACGGAACCGGTAAGGAGGAACTGAGAAGACTGAACCCAGTTTTCCTGCCATTCCTGTCAGGAGTGACTCTGTGCCAAGCCATTTAGGAGAAACCAGCCTTGCCCTTGGGGCTGTTGAGAGCTGAGGCTGGCCTTGGTAATAGGGGGATCTCAGAAGACCAACAGAGGGAACTGAGGACTCACCTTGAGCAATGTACTTTGTCAACACCCGTAATCCCTTTATCACCTAGTTCAGCGCCCATATTTATTGAACTGAATCTGTATCAAACTTATAACTGAGCTTGGAGCAAACCTTATCTGGTGTGTTAGGGGACAAGCCATCAGATGAACTGTCATTTTTCTTCATTTAATTCTATCCCTGCCGTTCTTTTAAATGAATGCAGTGGCAGAAAAAAAAAAAAAAAGGTAAATAATCTTTACCTCATAAGATTATTGCAAAAACTAAATGACATAATTCACATAAAGCAATTAACACAACAGAGGACATACAGTTTAATAAATGCGTGTGATGATGATAATGATGATATACACATGCCACTGACAAGGGGTCTGGGCTCAATCATTTATTTTAATATGATGAAGGTGTAGCATGAGATATCTTTGTGGTGAGAGAGCAGTTCTGTATCCTGTTTGCGTGGTGTTTCATGCATCTATACCTGTGATAAAGTTGCATAGAATTACACACACATACAACTGAGTGCCAGTAAAACAGATGAAATCTGAATAAATTACACGGATCGTACCAATGTCATTTTCCTGGTTTTGACACCGTACCATAGCTATGTAAGATGTTACCATGGGGAAACTGGGTAAAGGTAAAGAGGACCTCTCTGTACTAGTTTTTGCAACTGCCTGTGCATCTATTACTATAAAATAAAATAAATTATTTTAAAGTAATTAGAAATTATTTAAAATTATTTAAAAATAAAAAGGCTGTAAGAAAGGATTCATGGTTTTCCCATATTTTTATAACCTCTAAAAGATTTCATTAAAAATATAGATGTTCTTATGTTTCCTCATTTATTGAAAAAAACTTAAGAGAAAAACTCTCATCTCTTCCTGGGGATTACTATTGTTTAAATGGGAACCATTTCTGCCAGTACATGTGGTTCCACGAGTTTGAGACAGATTTGTGCAAATAGCTGATTTGTAATATCACTCACTTAAAAATATTTTATCTTTAGGTATACAGCATAGGTGTTGAAATTCAAAATGTTGCTGAGCAGCTGCCAATATTAAAGTTACAATAAAATCAAATGGTCATTACCTAAGGGGGGGAGGGACACGCAAGCACAAGTCTAAAGAAACTTTATAAAGAAAGCAGATAAAAAGGTCCAATATGTTCTTAAGAAAAATTATGCACTTTCCCACCCCCAAATAATATATTATGCATTATAAGAAATCTATCTGTGAATTCACAGAAAGACCTAAAACTCCGTCCATTTGCTTCCAAAGGAAATTCTATTTTCTGTAAAAAGCTGCTCAACTCGGAAGGAAGGGACTAACTTGTATTTGACCACTAGGTGTCACTGTTGGTGGTGGTGTGGGCTGTAAGGAGGGGGAGGGGACATTGAAAGCAATCTCTAAGGGGATTTTTTTGGATTGTGAGGTTTTTTTTTTTTAAGATAAAATTCTCATATTATTGCCATTTTGCCTCTCTGTGTAAAGAGGGATGACGTGGAAAGGAAATGGAGAAGTATGAAGATAGAGTTCTTGGAGAATTTCTGTGCTCACGGACCATCCCATCACTTTAGGAGGTGGGAAGTGTGGGGCTTAACTACGGAGCAATAATACCCAACAAAAACTATTAAACACAAGCCCATTTTAATAATTCCCTAGCCACATGGCAGGAAAGCAGAAAAACATCAATTATTTCATGTTCAGAGAGGGAAGCAGTCCTCAGCCATGTCTGCCTGGTGCTCAAGAAATTAGATGAATAATTTATATCAGAAAGCAGAGTGAAGCTCAGCGTGTGTGAAGGGATTTGAGGAAGGAGCTATTGAAGCACGTCAAAAACACCATCCGTGAGGCCACAAACAAAGCCTGTTGGAAGAGTCTCAGGAAGTTGAATGGGATTTTTTTCCCATCAGTTATCAGTGAAGTATAATTTAATTCTGGACTTGGCTATAAGAAATGGGAACTTTTTCAAAGCCCATGGAAAATCAAACAATGAAAAAGAGATTTTCCTGGTGTTGTACTTGGCACAGGACTCCAGCGATAGCAAGATGGGTGGTGCCTGTCTGGTCTCTGGAGGGGGGTCATCCTTTTCTTCCGAAAAGCCTGGGCCTGCTGCCAAGCCTCAAGGTCAGGGGCCTGTTCCTGGGGACCCAATGGCATACCCAGGACCTGTGGGTCCGCTGGGCTCATTGGCAGAAACCCGCAAAGGAAGCTGCTGTGTACCAATTGCTATTTCAAGCAAGCGTCTCTAGCTGGAGCTGTTATTCTTTCACTTTCCTGAGGGGGAAAAAGTTTAAGAAAACCAAGGATTTGGGATGGAACTGAAGGTGGAGGATAGAGCCCAAATTAAGGGTTGAAATCCCTAATGAGCATCCAGAGGAGAGTTTTTTTTAAATGGAGGGAAAAGTTGACCAGATAGCCCCCAACTTTTCATACTTGAAAATATTTCCTTACTCATTTATGTTAGAAGCTAATGCATGAAGCGATCATTTCTGTCCTCTGCTTTAGACGTTTCTCAGGGCAGTATTAATGGTTTATTAACCACATTCACTGAAGGCAAGTTAATGAGATAATCATTTAATAAATGAAAAAAGAGGAAAACAAGCAGCTAACCTTGAATGATAACTGTATGCTAGGTATCATTCTCAGTGCTTTCTAGGTATGAACTCATTTAATCATCAAACAACCTCATGAAGCAAGTACTATTATTATTCCCATGATAGATGAAGAAACTGAGCCAGAGAGAGGTCAAATAGCTCGCCCGTGGTCACAGAGCCTGTAAGTGGTAGTCTGCCTCCATGGTCACTCATCGAAGCAGTCACAAAATCAGGACCAGAGCTGGAGTTCTGACCCTCCTCACTCAGTTTCTCCTCTTTGGACCACCTTTTGCCATCTTATGATTTGTGAAATGTCTTTCCCAAAGTCAAGATGCTAACCAGAGACCCACAGAACATTTGCCCAGACGGATTTCTTCACGAGCCCCGTTCTGACAAAACGCTACAACAAAAGATGAAAGACATGCTGGAGTGGGAGGTACTGGCCCTTGACAGTCATGCCTCTCATGGCTGACAGCCTTAAACACTACCTCAGGTAAGCCCTTGTGACATCTCTCTGGACCCACTTACGTTCTCATTTCTACATAATGCCTGATCAGAGTCCACTAGCTCTATGAGACTATATATCAACCTCCCATTGTGATCTACATGAAAGTGGTTTCCAGAAACTGTAACTAACAGTACTTTGTATGAAAATACATCTTTTCCAAGGGATTTTAAAATGCCCACCCTCCACCACACCACACATATACACTACACTTTTGCCAAAATAAGTTTAAACCAGTTGTGTAATTGTACACAAAATAGCTGAAGCTCCACAAAATGCCTTGTGGGCACTGACTTGGGGGGTGGAGGGAGAAACAAAGAAAACATATGTGCTCCCTAATAACCCTGGGAGCTACATCGATTCTAATGGATAGTTTCTAGTCCAGCAACAGTATTGCAATTTGTCATTAATGGATGTGGGAAGGCCAGTTTCCTTAGTTGGAATGAAGCCACTATTAGTAGATAGCCCCCTCCCCCTTCAAAAAAAAAAAAAAGAAGAAGAAGAAGAGAGAAGAAGCCATCCCAGGAAATAAACCCAGAGGAAGCATTAGCTCTGTAAAATAAAAACAAATATCAGAGTACAAAATGTTTTGTGGAGGTTCTCATGGTATTGTTTTTAGGACAGACACTAAGCATGAACAGTGGAATCGTCCAACAGATTTCTCATTCCTATTGTACTTTTAATGAGCCAGGGTTATTTCATGATTTGTCTAGGAAGCCAATTATGCAACAGAATTAAGGGGACTTTAGAATTAAACTGCCTTCAATTCAAGTGACCAAAGAAATCTAACTTTCAAAATCCTCCCCCTCAAATCTGATCAATTTTTGGAAAATGTTTTCTCTTTCACTTTGCCACATACATATCTAGATACCAATTCCGCATTATGGGAAACTACCAAAGTAAAGGGAAAAAAAAAAAAAAAAGAAGTAACATAAAATGTTTATTAAGATGATTGCATTTGAATGCAAAGTTCTAAAAAATAGATTCTTTCACATTCATAAAACCTAACTACAATAAGCAACCAATTGTCAATTTATCAGAAGTTTTCACTAATGACTATATTTTATATTCATATTTTCAACAAACATTTTTGTGTTCTGCTATGGACTGGATAGTATCCCCTCAAAATTCATACATTAAAGACCTTGTGACTGTATCTGAAGATAGGGCATTTAGGAGGTAATTAAAGTTAAATGAGGTCAGGAGAGGATCCTAATATGATAATATTGGTGGCCTTATAAGAGATACCTCTGTCTCTCACTCTCCATGAACCTGTGTTGAGGAAAGGCCATGTGAGGACACAGCAAGAAGGTGGCTTTTGCAGGCTAAGAAGAAGTTTCATCAGCTGACACACTTAATCTGGGACTTCCAGCCTTGAGATCTGTGAAAGAGAAATTTCTGTTGTGTGAGCCTCTCAGTCTATGGTAATTTATTACGGGAGCTTGAGCTGACTAATATGGGCTCCTCCTCTGTGTCAAAGATATTACTGCTTGCTGGTCTACAGTGGTGTTCAGCTCAGATATGGTCCTTGCCCTCTTGAAGCTTATGGTCTCATTGGGGTGACAGACATTAAGCAATTAATCATAAAAATAAGAGTATAGCTATCAGTTATAACAGTGAAATATAAAAGTTAAAAGGTAAAAGACTGAGAGGAATTCAATTTAGCTTGGGAAGTCGAGGAAATGACATTTAATCGAAGTCTTAGAAATGAGCAAAAAGTTAGCCAGATGATGATAAGGGTAGAAGATTCTGGACAGAGGAAACAGTAGTATATGCAAAGACCCTGAGGCAGGAAAGAGGATGTGTTGATTTTTAAATAACTGAAAGAAGTGAGTGGAATTATAGCATGGTGAGCAAAGAAAGGAGGACACAATATAATTCATGTTTGCAAAATATCACTGGAGCTTCTGTACAGAGAATAAATGGCAGGGGGAGGGTGAGAGTTGATGCAAAGGACTAGCTAGGAGATGGGACTGGAAGACAGCGGCTTCAACTAGGGCGGTGCCTGTGAAAGCAGGAAGAAGTAAAAAAGAGTCCAGGAATCCTGTGTAGGTGGAAACAAAAGGACTCAGTGATTTAATGAAGGTGGAGGGAGGTGGTTAGAGAGAAGATAGGATTATGGATGACTCTGGTTTTCAGTGTGAATAACTAGTGCCCATATGTGGCATTTACAAAATGGGAATAGTTAGCAGAGGAGCAGAATTGGGAAGTGAGAGCCACGGTTTGAAACTGCTGTTGTACTTGCTTCTATGAGGGTGATCTTGAGATTGACCATGAGACTATTCTCTGAGGTGAGACTCTGGGTGTATCATACATACCAAATTCAGTAGGTGATGAGGATAAATGACAAAACCAAGAAGTCAGACTTCTTGGATGTAGGGTACTACAGGTTTGGATTAGGTTCCTGTTGCAAATCTACTTCGAGGGGCAGTATCCACCGCTGGGCAGCTATCAGGAGAATGTCAGGAAAGGACAGCTCATGAACTTATCCAAACCTCACCTGCACACTGAAGGCCAGGGTCACAGGTCACAGACCAACTGAAGGAATCCTTTAGGCTGAGTCGATACATGGCTCAAGATACCTGCGGGAGGTAGCAGTTTTCCCTGGATCCCTGGGCATAAGGGGCTTCTGGAGGGGATTAGATCTCACTTGTTTCCCCCACCATAGACTTGGTGCCACCACCACTATGGTCTGTTAGACATAGGACTAGGAAGTCTTTTGCCAAAAGCCTTGGGGATGTATTACCCTTCCTTGCTCTTCCAAATAGTCTAGTATTAAACAGTAAGATGCAAATTTGAGAAACATATTGACTCTTATACTTATCCGAACAGGTATGGACCTATAGCTATCACCACAGACTGTTGGTTTCTTTCTAACTTCCATTCTTTCCTCCCTCCATAGCAGTGGGACTGCAATTCTTAATGAGAGACGATGGAAGCTGGGACTAGCATTGTGGTGGTGGAGATGAAAAAATGTGGTGGGCAGGAGAGTTACCCAAGAGGTAAACCCAGCAGGTGTTGGTGGTCAATGAATATGGGGACGGGAGGAGATATTCTAGGAGACCAAGACAATGCCTAGGTGCCCTATTTGCAAAAGAGAGCAAATAATGATGCTGTTTCCAGACACAGAGAGAGGAGACCAGGTTTGGGAGGGGAGGTCATGAGCTCCACTTTGGATATGCTGACACCCATGAAGAGATCTGAAAGAGGCAGTTGGATACACAAGCCCGGAGGTGAAATGAGGGATCTGGACTGGAAATATAAATTTGTGAACACCAGTATTTCCTGATTAGGTAGTGAAAGATGAGCCTGCAAAGGAGACTAAATAGAAAAGGTAAAAGGTAGAAGAGAAAACTAGGAGAGTATGTTGTTATGAAAGCCACAGGAGGAGAGTATTTCAAGTGGGAGGGACTGGTGATGGCATAAAGTGCTTCTAAGAGTTTAAGTTCAGTGAAGACTAAGACATATCCCTTGAATCTAGCCACATGGAAGCCACTGGTAACTCTGGGGAGAATTGTTTCCAATGATGAGGGAAGCCAAATTAAACCAAGTTGGACAGCGACCAGCATGTGCGAAATGGAGCCAGCAAGTATAGGCAATGCCTCATTTCCCTTGCCAGCTACTCCTCCCTAGACACCATTACTCATTAGCAGTGGTCAGAAGCTCCTCTCAGTGGTCTTCTACATATAAAGATCACTGCCACCATTGAGTTAACTCTACTCAGGGCACTGTTGAAAAATATAGGTTTCTCATTGTTTTTTAAGATGATCTTCCCCTGTGAAGGAACAAGTTTCAATGGTTTTTATGGCAACAAAGACAGATGTGCAGACTGATCTGTTCACTCTCTTTCAATCAATCCCTTTTTAAAGAAGGTTGAACACAGGTTGGGAGTGCAGCCTATGGTCATGGAAGTGACTAAAGCTTCCGTTTGGGGTTGATGTCTGGCCCTCTTTATTCTGCTCTTATCATCATCCAAATGACCTGCTGAAATCTCCTGTTGTGGGCAGCAAGTGAATAAGGAATCAGATGACAGGATCCCTACTCTGTGGGCTATTCGATACAGGAGGAGAGGGAAAAGCAAATGTACACATTAAGGACAAATCAAGGAAGCGTTCTTTCACCGAAGGCCAGTAATACAAATCTATTCCTCATACAGATAAATCTCAGACTTGGGGGAAAAAGGAGCAGTAAAAGACAGGGACAGTTAACTGAGTGAATGGAATGTATCTACCAAGAAGAGTGTTCTCAAGAAATGGTTTTAAAGTGAGAATTCCGTAGTTTGGCACAGATTAAGAAGGATATTTATAGACAAGGAGAGTAGAATACTTGAAAATGGCTTAGATATTAGAGGGACAGAAACAAAGAGAGACTTAGGAGTCAATTCTACCTCCAGGGTTTATATAGGTCTGCAACCCCTGGTCAGAAATCCCCAAATTGAAAAAGCTCTGAAAATTGAACGTTTTCCCCTAACTTATTGGCAGTCAGTTCTAACGTGACCTGAACACATTTGGCTACAAAACCTGATCTGGAAAGGTGTAAAATTTTTCACAATTATCTCAATTCAAGGTGAACAGTCATACACTTTATTGCAGAAATATTAATGTTTGATTACAGAGTGCTGCCCAGACCCTACTGGGATATTAGACACTGTAATACAGATGACACAGAGTTATCTTCCTGAAATATGGAAAATTTTGAATTCTGAAACACATCTGGCCCCAAAGATCTGGACAAAACATTGTGGACCTACAGGGGGAGGGGACAAGAGGACTATATTCCTGACCGTATGAAGATGATTAACACAGAACAAATGCAGAGACCACAGCCTGGGCAAGATGTCCATCTTCATAGAGCACATATGGGGCCTGCAGTCACAGTCAGGGGCTGTGAATCAGCCTGGAGCTGAACTTAGCTCTATGTTCTTGTAAGAGGGAGGTCTGAAGAGCCCTGATGGTCTCCAGTCAGGAAACCCATGTTTTTCTGAGAGTCTGCTGCATGCCAGGCACAACTCATTACCTCATTTTATTCCTCACATCAGCCCTGTGAGAAGAGAAAATAAAAACCACAGAGTAAATGGCACAGCTGGGGATCATATCAGGTCTGTGTGACTCCAAAGCCCATTCGTTGCCCATCACACCATGCCGTTCTCTCATTGACCATAAGTCAATGGACTGAAGACTAGAGGGAGCAATTATAGCTAATTCTTATGGAATATATTCTATGTGCAGGCACCTCTTTTAACTCTCAGAACAATCAAGCTGAGTTGATATATTATGATCCCATTTTTCAGAAGGAGAAACTGAGGCTTACAGAGGAGAAGTAAATTGTCCAAGGTCTTATAAACAGAATCAGTGGTGGAGCTAGATTTCAAATGACATCTGTCTGTCCCCAGGGCTGGCCCTGCTCCCCTATATGCTATGCTTCCTCCTGAACATAGATTGCTAGTGCCAGTGGCTGGATATTTACACACACACACACACACACAATACAAACATACAACCCCTTTTCTTTCTTTTTTTTTTTTTTTAAAGATTTTATTTATTTATTTGAGACAGAGAGAATGAGAGAGACAGAGAGCACATGAGAGGGGGGAGGGTCAGAGGGAGAAGCAGGCTCCCTGCCGAGCAGGGAGCCTGATGCGGGACTCGATCCCGGGACTCCAGGATCATGACCTGAGCCGAAGGCAGTCGCTTAACCAACTGAGCCACCCAGGTGCCCACAACCCCTTTTCTTAATAGCCGTGTGATTACCCAGAGTTAAGTGTCAATGGCCTTCTGGGATCTCTCTGAAGGGTGAAGTGATAAAGGTCACAGTGATGGCCACAGAAACCTGTTTATTATCAGGAGATTACATTTCCTGTCACTTAAATGAGCCAGAGACCTCCAGACACTCCAGCAAGTCTCCCATTACACAGGAGAACAGCTTCAACATCAAAAGAGAGTGAGATATGGGCAAAGGGGGGGGGGGGAGGCGTGCTTTTCTTCAGCTGTTGATGGTTGGTCAAGGGAGTCTAATGGCTTATTAATAAGAAGCAATTAATTGTGTAGCCAGCCCAGTAGTTCTAAGAAATGAAATCCCAAATCTGATACATGAAGGGCATCAGGGATTGAATAACTGTTAAAAAGCAGTTTCTGGCACTGTTTTGCATCAATAAAGATGTAAAGAACAAAGAAATAGCATGCAACTGCACGATCGATAGACACTTGAAATACAAAAGCTGAAAAAGTGAAGAAGCGTGGAACCTGGTAAATGTTAATATCTGCTTTCCAGAGAGGAAATCAGAATCATGGAGAAACAGAGTTGGAAAGGATCTCAAGAGGTCATCCTGATCCACAGCCTAAATTCTCCCTGGCTGGGGACAGCTAATCTCTTATTTAAAACATCCAGAGAATTACAATAGACTGTATTCCAGAGAAACAGGAGAATGTGCATCTACTTATTGCAGGCACTGGACACCTGGTCCACTGGGAGCAGTAAATCAGAGTCCAAAACCATGAAATACAAAGAATTTCTGGACTCATCAGACCTCCTGTAATGAACAAGACTGACATATGCCTGCATTCCACCAGAAATCATGTGAAATCAAAATTTCAGCCAAAAGAGATCTGGACCCTGTGATGGGAATTCTTATAATTCTAAAGCCAGAACTCATAAATTTCAGCCACTGAAATGAAGGGATGCAGGGGCCACTTGGGGGGAATCCTCTGGCCCATGTGTAGTTGTGACAACCTGGGCTACTTGGCAGGAAATAATATCCACATGGAAGGGTTGTTCATAGTTCATAATGATAAGCTAAGAGAATTCTAATGCTAAACTGAAATTAAAACACACACACACACACACACACACACCCATTTGGAGATTCCAGGAATGTGGGAGACAAAGGATAATAGCATTTGTATCATGATGTTAATTTATTAGTTAAGCCTGAAATGTGTAAGATTTCCATCCTTCAGTGAAGTTGAACCAGCAATGTCCCTGCATCTAAAATGTCCTTAGTTCCTATTAATAAGGCTAAAGGAAGACTCAGTAAAATGTTTGGAATGTTTTGAGATCTCTGAACCCCTTGGGAACACCAGGCATAAAAATAGAACAGATTTAATGATCTCTATATCATGCAATGCTTGTTGCCTAGAAACATCCCCCAAAGATTAGTAGCCGCTGTTTTTGTCCATACTCCTGTATTTCTGAGTCTTTTACACTTGTCCATGTAATCAAAGAGAGGATATATACAATTTATATCTGGTCAGAGGATATATACAATTCATATACAATTTATATATTGTTTCATTTCTCGGTGCTTTTTAGAGATGTGCCAAAGAATTCTAGGGGACCTAGGGAGTTGTTCAATTGGTCAGCAGAGCATTCATGTAAGGTTAAATACATTTGGTCATAAGTATTGCCATATCCATGTGTTAGCTGAGGAAATAAAATCAAAGACTCGGGGTTGAGGCCAACATTTGTAACAGGGATCCCTTTCTTTCAGTCTAAGAGACTTTCTTGGTAAGAACAATCCCCTTTATGGGACCTGAACTGCCAAGCAAAGGCCATTTATAAAGAGACTTTTCTTTTAGTTATGAGATTGTCTTCTAAACTAGTCAAATCCCATGGGCCTTAAATATAAAACTGGCTGACATAACCTAATTTTAATAAGGCAATGTACCATCTCATGTTGGAAATGTATGAATGTGATCAGGATTTAACTGTTTTTTAAGAGGGTTTGATAGCTTTTTGTTCCTAGGCCATCTAACCCTTGAAAGACTGGTAAATGTGTAAGTCAGAGCTCCAGTCAGCTAGCCCCCAAAAAGAGGAACTGGTGGCTGACTCTGGGACAGCATGAGGCAACAGGATAGGCAACGCCCATGTTGCTATGGTTGCACCTCCTGAGACCCATCCTTGACTGCAAAGGAAAGGTCCGGTTTCCTTGAGGACATCCAAGTAGTTGGAGTAACTCATCAGGATGCACAGTGCCCTGCCTGGATGGTGAGAAACCCTTCACATTTCTCTTTGAATAGACATTCTCCATTCTCCAATGGGTCATGGGAGGGAAGCAGGTGGCATTAAAACATACTTGTGCCTTATGTCTGTGAGTCTGTGACTCTGGGTAAAGGCCCGCTTATTAAGAGGGAGAAAAACCTGTTTCACATTCCACCTCTGGAACTAGAAACTTAATCCTTGATTAGACAAATAATAAGATCAGTGAATAACAATTAGAAACCATACCTAGAATCCTACCAAATTAGAAGGTCTTATGAACACATCACATCATGTCTCTTAAGGGGAAAGGAATGATGAACCTACTCACTTCCATTTGGCTTATTAAGAAGGAACCAGAATTGGGCACCTGGGTGGCTCAGATGGTTAAGCGTCTGCCTTCAGCTCAGGTCATGATCCCGGAGTCCTGGGATCGAGTCCCGCATCAGGCTCCCTGCTTCTCCCTCTGCCTCTCTCTCTCTCTCTGTCTCTCATGAATAAATAAATAAAATCTTTAAAAAAAAAAAGAAGGAACCAGAATGACACAAAATGCTAGAGATATTTCTATAGGTGTTCCTCCACCCCTCACTACTCTTTTTGTTTGGTATTTATGTGAAATCACAAAAAAGAGTCTCTATTAATAAATGTACATTGAGTGGCAGAGATGTGCTGAGGGAATTTCGAAGTACGGTAAGAAACATGATATTGTGAACCAACAGATTAACACAGGCATATATTTTATTGTATGTATGCTATGATGTTTTTATGCATTGAGCCCATCTTATAAATCAAGCAAATAAACAAATAGAGATGGCAATAGCTCATGAGTATCTGTAGACCTTTTAGACAATTGCAAGGGGGAATGAATGTTTTCCTTTTCATGTTTTATCAAACTTGCTAGTTTTATGATATGGCATGCTGCTTTTTCCCAGGGCTTAAATGTTAAAAGTCTCTTGATGAACACAGATAAATTAGTTGGTAAATTAGAAACAGTTTATAAAACTGAAGTATAGACCTGTACCTCTGAAACAAATAATACATTATATGTTAAAAAAAAAAAAAGAGAGAGAGAGAAGATAGTAGGAAAGGAAAAATGAAGGCGGGGGGAGACGGACCATGAGAGACTATGGACTCTGAGAAACAAACTGAGGGTTCTAGAGGGGAGGGGGTGGGGGGATGGGTTAGCCTGGTGATGGGTATTAAAGAGGGCACATTCTGCATGGAGCACTGGGTGTTATGCACAAGCAATGAATCATGGAACACTACATCAAAAACTAATGATGTAATGTATGGTGATTAACATAACAAAATAAAATAAAATTTAAAAAATAAAACAATAATAAAAGGATTAAAAAAACTGAAGTACAAAACATGTTCCTTGCCTCACGTACAATGTAATATTGTGTTAATAACCAGTAAACACTCTGAAGACATTGCCCTGTGCATGCTAGATTGGAGAAACAGTTCAAATCTTGAACAATGGTGGTTTTCTTCTGCTGATTCACAGAATGGAAACAACATGAAGCATCTCTGATTTTTGAAAGTATAAGCAGAAGTACTAAAAAAATGAGAACGCTTCATTGCATCAAACCTTAGAGTTAGAACCAGAAGTAATGACACACCTGGAAAACCAGCAAGAAGAAAATTTATGAAACAATGACCCCAAACTATAATCTTAACAAGGAAAAAACATGAATCAAGCACACAGGTTGTCAGACAATGTCCTTATGCAGTGGACCTTCTGGCCTGCCCAGAATTCCCTTTTCTTTTTCCTGAGAACCATACCTTTAACTTCCTGTGAGGAAACCACCCCCCACCCCCCAATCTCAGGGCATGATGAGATTGGGTACATTGCCTCTCCTGAGGTAGACGTGTAATCCAAATTTTTGCCATCAGCATATTCCCTCCCCCTGGCCATAATTATTTTCTCAAGGATAAGCACATGACTCCAGTTTGACCAGTCAGAACCAGGTTCTTTGCTGAGCTGAACATGAACCCAAGAGGATATAAGTCTGAAGTTGCTGGGGGCCATCAGATGAAGAGGATTCATCCAAGAGTAAAGCCAACAAATGGGAGAATAAGTAAGAGTGAGACTGAGTCCACATAAATTTGAACTCCAGCATCCAGCCATGCATAAATGGGCCTAGATTTTTAAGTTATTATATGATCTATTACATTCTTTTTGTTTTAATATAAGTCACCTTAGGGGTGGGATTTTGGCCCCTTATAACCAAGAAAGTCCTGAGTAATACACTCCAAAATGATGAACATGAACCGTAGTGGGCCAGTGAATATGAAGTCTGAGTCTTTCATTCTGGTAGATGACATAAAAGAACTCTATCTGTGCCCCAAATGAACCAAGACCCTTCATTTGTCGAATCCGTGTGCCAAATACAGAGTCAGCCAGAGGTAGAAGGGTACCATGAAAGATTACAGTGGTCATACTGGGGGGAAACCATCTCCAGGCTAAGATGATTTGACACAATTAAGAAACTAAAGTCCAAATCGACACAGGTAATATCTGATTTGTCCACTGCCAACAGCAAATGAAGAAAAGAGAAGACAGAAATGGAGACCAGCTGGTAGACATGTTTTGGATTTGCAGAGCATCAGAGCAGTCCGCAATGAGAGAACACAAAGGATTGGAGAGGTTCCACATCACTAGACCAAGCACAGACTTCCAGGAAGCTTTTGATAGGCAGGCTTTCCTGAGTTGCCTCCATCATTCCCTCAAGCTCCTTCTGACCTTTGTCTGATAAGATCAACAAGTATCCAGAATATTAAGGTGGAATAGAGGCAGAGAGAAAGAACTACTTTCCTTTGATCAATTGGATGCAGTTTTGTAACAACATATTAAGAAAGGATTGCTTTGTAAAATAAAAATATGAGCAGAATTTTAGTGTAGTAAATTCATACATGTGTATGCAAAAGAATAAAGGTCTGTGTAGGAAAAACTGGAGGCCAGGATAAATGCGTCGAAGGGGACCTGGGTAGAGAATCTAAAACCTAATTCCTAAATGTTGACAATCTACAGGGGAAAAAATTGGGAAGCAGGACAGGAACAGAAGAAATTAAAAAAAGATTTTTAATACAGGTGAGAGGTAATTCAAGTCTCAAGAACATGATATAGGATAATGATTAAAAAAAAAAAGACATGCCAATGGAGACTTAAAAATTCAGACAGATTCAGATATCCCTATATTCCACATCTCCCAGTGTGATTGTGAGAATCTGTTACACATCCATCTTCTTTACCCCATCCAGAAAAAGCATGGACTTTAAGTCAGATTGGGAGCTTCTCAAGGGCAGGAGATATTTCTTTTTCTTCTTATTATTTTCAATTCCTAGGGCCTTCCACAGAGGCTGTCCAATACTGCTGAGTTCATTGGTTAATTAATCCCAACCAGAAGTGGTAACAGCATTCTGAACTAACCCCTAATTTTACCAACGAGAAAATAACGGTCAGAAAGGTGATGAGTTTAGTTCAAAGTCCAAAGCTAGTGAGAGGAGCATCTGAGACAAGAGTTCAGTATTCCTGAGATGAGGAAAAAAACTGTTCATCTGCCTGAAAAAGTATCCTGGATGGTGGTGACTTTCCTAATCGATTAGAAGATGGCTGCCTCATAGAACAGGGTGATACTTTAATAATTGCAGGAAACAGAAGATTCCTTTCTGTCTTGTTTTGCCAGAGACAGTGAACTGAGGAACAGAGAATGTAGCAGTGGTGATTAAAGAAACTTCCACAAATATATTACCAAAAGCTTTATTTGGACTCCCTGTTTGGGCTGAAGCATCAAGAGACATCAACTTACCAATAAGTCTGTGGTTTTTATTAGTGCCTTTAGCTTATGCACTGTAGGTTGGGAACAAAGGAAGAAACCAGAGAGACAGATGACAGAGGGAGTGACAGCTCACTCACATACTGGGGCTTAATTCCACACAGCTCATTTAATGGAAACTGTTAGACCTGGATTAATCCTCTGTTCATCACTACCCAACTGTGCAGCCCTCTGTGGATCTTTGCTGTCTCATCGTAACTGAAGGGTGAAGACTGAATGATCACTAAGATCCCTCCTGGCTCTAACGTTACCAAACTCTAAGCGCCATGTGGATGTGGCATAAAGGCCTAATCAAATTCAGTTGAGGTTAATCTAGAATTGTCCATCCGGCCTTCCTCTTCTGGCTTTCACTGACAAATGAGTGTAAACCTGAAATTCATTTTGTTTCCAGAGTGCCTGGGATGCTAAAATTATTAATATTTTAATCGGCTTCTAACAAGAATAGGTAAGAAAGAAAATTAAGACAATTAAGAAATAATGAAGCCGGGGCGCCTGGGTGGCTCAGTTGGTTAAGCGACTGCCTTCGGCTCAGGTCATGATCCTGGAGTCCTGGGATCGAGTCCCACATCGGGCTCCCTGCTCGGCGGGGACTCTGCTTCTCCCTCTGACCCTCCCCCCTCATGCTCTCTCTCTCATTCTCTCTCTCTCTCTCTCAAATAAATAAATAAAATCTTTAAAAAATATATTTAAAAAAAAAATAAATAAAAAAATAAAAAAGAAATAATGAAGCCATTATAAAAACAGTAATGATTTAAAAGCAGGTAAGGGAATACTCTTACTGAAAATGTTGAATACCTGCAAATGAGCAGCTAGATGACGAGTACACAATGGGATTAAGGGATTTCACTAATGTACAGACCAAACCATTTATAATAATTTCTTCTCAAATTTGGGGATAATGCAAATGTCCTGATTATTACTGAAAAGATATTTTTTCTTGAAAACTGACCATCCTGCCGAATGTTGGATATTATATCTGAAGATGTTACCAGTGTTTTGCTCAAAGGTATTCTCTTTTCAAAGATAGCAACTTTCTAGAGTTTCTTGTAAATCAAAAGATGTTTCTGAAAGCTATCAGAACAAGACTTGCTCTCTTAAAAAAAAAAAAAAAATGTCCGGGTGTGATGCTAGGAGCTGTAACAACATACCCTAAACCTCAAGCACTTGCTTACTCAGTGTGAATGTCTCCGGTGGGAGAGCTCTCCTGGGAGGACCTCTTCCAAGCAGTAAGTCAAGAGTCTGGGCCCCTTCTATTATGAGGATCCTCCATCTCCTAGGAGCTCAAGGTATCCCATTCTCAGCCCTAAGGACAGCAAGCGGAAGAGCTTGAAAGATTACACAGAAGGTTTTATGGCCAGTCTTGATGGTAGCCAAAGTAGTTTCTACGCACATTTCTTTGGCCAGAACTCAGTCTCGCGGTCCGACTTAGATACCAGAGGGGCAGGAAGAATAGTTCAGCAGTGTGCTCAAGAAAGAAAGAGAAATGAGGTTGGTAAACACTAGTAATCTCTATCATAATACAGAAATCAACCTCAAAAAAGAAGCTAAAAGAGAGAAGGAGGACAGGCAGGGTTATGCATTGGGGGTCACTCAATATATGTGAATGTTGGCCACCAATCAAACAGACTGCAAATCTTCAGAATGACCCGTGTGTGTGTGGTTTGGGTGCTGTAGGAGGAGAGGAAAGGGTTTGGGCAAATACCTCCTGACTCAGACAAGGCTCTTGCCATCATGATGCTTACAGAATAGTTAAGGGGATAATGTATGGAAAGATAAATACACCCAGAGACCATTTAATAATATGAGACAATATCACCCCGAGCTTTAAGGACAGGGATTTGGCTTTCTTTGCAGCCCAGCACTATGCACATAGCATGGCATAAATTGGCACAGATACATGTAGTTGACTTGAACTAAATGGACTATAACAGAGAGTACAAAGAAGTACATTGACTAACTTTCATTACTAAGTCCTCTAAGTTCAGAGACTGCTACAGGAGTAGCAATAGACATTTATTTGCTGCCTTCTGAGCACAGCCATTATCCCCCATCTCTCACCAAATGGTGTCCTAAGGTGAGGGAGTGCCTCCATTCTTCAGCATGTGGTTTGTCTATCCCCAATTTCAGAGGTAGACATCAATTGTCTTGTATCAAAATTTCTTGTACACAGACTGGTACAAGTCTAGGCACATGATCCTCTTAAGGTTAAAGAGAAAGAGACAGACCATCTGGAAGCAGGTGGTATCACAAGAGATACTCCTTCTTTTCCTAGAAGAGAGTGAAGATGTAAGATCTTGGACAGCCATGTAACTTTGTGGTCATAAAGGGAGATCTCAGAGCTGTGGAAACACTGCCAGATAGGGCCCGAGGAGAAAGATTCACCATGGAATTGAGAATGGAAAGCTGGTGAGAAATTGAATCTGTGGTGGCATTGCTAAGCCCCTAAATTTAGCTTCTCCTGAAGCCAGATGGCTTTAGATTTTTTAGTTTTGTGCCAACAAACCTCATTCTTGTTAAAGCTAGTTTGAATGTGGCTTTTGGTAACTTACAACACAAAGTCCTTATTGATACAGGTGGTGTGGCCACTATGGAAGGTACTATTGGTTTCCTAACTAGCAGTGTTTCCCTTCTTCTTCCAGGCAGAGCTTGGAAATGCTGATCACTTTCCCAATCTCTCTAGTAATTAAGGCACGTATAGGAATACACTCACTCCCAGTGAATAGGACCTGAAGGAAACTCTTCATTTGAGGAGTGGGGGTGCAAGGGAGGTGGTTCTGGAAAAACTTCATTTCTTGACAAAAAGAAACTTCTTATTTTGCTATTGGCCACTGTGTGTGAGGATGTGATAGCTGGAGCTGGAGCAGCCATGTTGTAACTATGAAGAAACAAAGTCATACAGAATGGCAGAATGAAAGATAGAGCCTGGGGACTTGATGACATCAATCAACTGCTAAATTTATTAACTTTGCAATTATCCCACTCCCACCTTCTTGTATTCATTCCAAGTTATTACTGAGATGATAAATTATTTCACTGTTTAGGTTGCTTTTGCCTGAATGGAAGAAGTTCAGGAGTTGACAAGGGTTTAAAAGCATTAGAATTGATAGAGGCTGAAAGAAGAGTAGGGAGAAGGTTTCTATAACAATACACCAATAATATCTACAATTCACTGAACATCTACTACATGTGAAAGACTTCTTCATTTATATCCTTAATTTTAATCCTCTAATCTCCACAATAATTCCAAAATAAACATTATTATGCTAATTTTGCAAAGGAGAAAACTGAGTCTCAGAAAAGTTAAGTGAATGTTCCCAAGCTACCCACCTATTATGTGGCAGCACCCAATTCCCATGCATCTGCACTCACTCTGTTGTATTGCTACAGCTATGAATTTTAGGTCCAGCAAATGCAGTGGGCACATCTTTAGAAATTGAAACAATGTTTTCTATACAGGGATCAAACCTAAACTTATGAAGTAGGTGAACACCCAATGGAATGAGTGTGACATGTCACGTTAACGGGTCACCAAGGATCAAGAGGATCTGTGCTTTTACTTTGCTGCAAGATTCTATTTCCTCCTAGCCTCCTCTTTGCCATTTATGTGCTGCCTATGTGAGAAAATCATCAACTGGTTCTGTTCAGTCTGGGCCCAAACACAGGAGGGGATGGTAAAGAGCTCTTTTTGGCAATGTATATCATCCCTTCCCCTTTCTTTTGATGGCAGTCCCTTGCTTTTCTTAAGGGAAATTACATACTCTGCCTTCAGCATTGTGCACATTCTGATGGAACCATTACTCAAGCAAGGGGTCAAGCAACCTTCTGGCCAAGGTGACAAGTGACCCAGATAAGCCATAAAGACTTTCACTTCTAGAACTCTGCATCTTGAGGGGAGTGATGCTAGGATGAGGAAAATGGTTGGTGCCCATATACTCACTTCAGAGAGGGTACTAGCTTACACCACCAAATGGTTCCTACTGTCTGCACCCTACTGCCTAGACCCCTGCCATAGTCCCTTCCTGAGCCCAGTTTCCATCTTTCTATTGATTACCCAATGTTCTTGGACAAATCATTTTCCTGCTTAAGCTGATTTCCATTTAAACGTAGAAAGTTAACACTAGATTGTCACCTCTGTGTGGGCAGGAGCCATGTCTTTTTAGGCTCATCATTACATCCCAAGTATCTAGCAGATAGCGAGCATCGAACAAATATTTTAATTTCTTAATTAATTAACGAGGTCCAGAAATGAATGAGTCGTCCCAGTCTATAACTAAATGGAAGGTTGAAGCTTAAATTTCAGATTCTCTTCAAGGATTTTTATATGAGAAATTATCTGCTGCTTGTATTGGCTGAACAAAAGCAGAACCTTTGCTATTATGAAGAGTGAGTGACAGCTTAATCAGAAACAAAGAGAAAGTGTTTCCTCCTGTGCCACTAAGTCTAGAAGGTGCTGTTCAAAAGACAGGCATAGAAATATGTCCTTCCCTGTGTGAGATATCCTTGATACCACACATCCCAGAGCTTCTGATCCTTAAAGAGGGTAAGTAGGTGGACAGAGAAGGGATAGAAAAACCAAGAATATCTCCAAAGGAAGCCACAGTGTCCCTCTGCTAAGAATTATAAGGCCAGGAGTGGGTGACTTGGCCTGTGGTCTACTTGCTGGATAAAGAATGGGGATGTGGCTAGGGTAGGAAGGAGTCCTCAGCACAACTTCTTTCAGTTCTCTTCCAGTCTCTCTGTCTCCTTACACCCCCACCAACACCACACACGCATGCTCACATGTGCACACACACATAGAGGCTGTGAGAACCCAGAAACATACAGACATAAAACAATTGGAACTGAAGGAAACCCAACACCACAACTCCCTTGTAACGATAATGATGAAGAAAAGCTGCTGCCAGATGCATCTTGTGATGACGCCAGTGATCTAATTCTCTTACTATCAAAAGATGCCGGTAAAGGCAGCCTTGACAGAAGGCTTTAAAAAATCAAAAGAGCACAGCATCACTGGAACTGTGTTATCTGATTTATGCCTTTTCAAAGACCAGGCTTGTGTCATATGCTGATAATAGACTCTAGCCATCAAAACGTTATTTTATCTGGTATCTTGATTTTAAAGAATTGTGGAAACTAGCAAATGGAACTGGGTTATTTATATGATGTTTGAACTATGGTAGTCCACTAGGAGAAAACGCAACACACACACACACACACACACACACAACAAAATCAAAACCCAGGCTAGATAATAATATAATAAAAAGCAGCAGCCATCGGGTGCCTGGGTGGCACAGTCAGTTAAGCGTCCGACTCTTGGGTTTCGGCTCAGGTCATGATCTCAGGGTGATGAGATCGAGCCCTGCATTGCATCGGGCTCCATGCTCAGCGTGGAGTCTGCTCAGGGTTTCTCTCTCCCTCTCCTTCTGCTCCTCTCCCAAGCTTGCTCTCTCTCTTTCTAAAATAAATAAATAAATCTTAAAAAAAAAAAAAAAAGCAATAGCCTTGGTGTTATAAATGGTCAACAATTCTGATTCTAATTTCTGAATTAGAACATTTCTCTTTATAATTTCATAATGAAAGTATGAATGAATGCTAAGTTGGTATATGGGTGACCACTGGATGAGACCCTTACCCATAAGTACTTGAGCACTGCCAGAATTGAGAGCCGTCACTGCCAGCAGATGGAGACTCCTGCTAAAGAAGATCCCTCATCAGGAAACAGCCTCATCTATTAAGTTACACAGAAATAGAAGGGTCTCCTTGGAAGACAAATTAAAAAAAAAAAAAGTTAAAAAAAAAGTTTAAGTAACTGAATGTAAAAACTCCCCCAGAAGCATGACCTAATCATTCCACATTTCATGCAACTTAGAGATGACATCTTTTTCCTTGAATGACTAGACATTAATCAGACAGATCTCCACACTTGAGAAGATAAATGCCAAGCAAAGAAAAGGAAGCCTTCTCTATATTTACCTTACCGTTTAAAGCATAGACATTAGAAATGAATGAGATGTTCGACCATTTATCATACAGAGAGACCAATTGTCTTGCAGAAATTTTTATGTCAAACCACACCTGGCCATACATGTTTGTGTCTTGATTCACGAGCCCTAAATATCACTTTGCAACATTGTTGGGCTTAAGCCAAAAGTAATGTGTTTAAAACTTCTCCCTTGCAGTCTTAAATTAGCTGCAATACTGGAAGAAAGAAAAAAGCTGCCTTGATCATCCAAAACTATGAAAAATCTCAGTGTTATTTATTTTGTGTTTTAAACATATTATTTGAGGGGGTTTGGGCAATATATTGACCTTCCTAATGAGGTTTGACTAAAGCCAATATTAAAATTAATGTGCCCTCCCTGAGCACCCAGTGAAAGAGTGTAATAGGAGCCGGATCAGAAGGGTCTATGTGGCGGAGAGAAGCCAGCCTGGCAGTAAAAACTGGCCTAGGACAATCTGTACGCAGACGATCAAGAACTAACTTCATCATTGTTAGGGATTTCAGGAATCATCTTCTCAGACTAGGCTCAGTGCTCAATGATCAGAATATATTGAATAGGAAATATTGATTATAGTGGTTATAGTTTATGAAAACACAAGAAGAAAATATAAAAGATCCTGTGAGTGGTTTTAAGTAGAAAGACCAGTAGCACATTCATCTGAGCTCCATGAGTTGAAAACCACTGCAGGGTAGTAATAATGCCTGGGACTGGCCAGTCCTACAGCATGTCTACCATGGATCCTGTATGTTTTCCAGCCTTGCATGCATTCTTCATTATTATTAGGGTGCTCACTTGCTAACTGACCTCCTCAAATAAGTCCTCCTTCTCATCCCTAAGCATCACAGACTCATGCCACCCCTCATCCCTGAGAGCACAACCAGTCCAGCTGATGGCGACAGAGGTGGTAAGTCATTTCCACCTCCCAACTTCTCCATTTTGTCTCCTTCACCCTTTCCCCACCCTGAATTTCCCCCTGAATCCCCCTGAGGTTGAAATGACTAATAATAGCTTACAGCATGACACCTAGCAGATTCAAGGTAGCTTTCAGAGTATGGATTTTAGTGAGAATAAGCCTGGCTTCTATTTACATATGCTCATGGTCACCTCACAGCTGGGTGCTGCTGGGTGAGTTATTTTACCTTTCTCAGACACAGTTTCTCAGTTGAAAAAAATTGGGGATGAGGAATGAAAGTATATTCACAACTGTTTTAATACCAAGAGGCACTTCTTTGTATTAGAAAGGATGTAGATGCAATAGGTTTCTCCCCATTATTCTAAGTCTGGAGATTCAAATACTGTATGTTCATTTCTTTAATACAGTCCATCTGGATATTTCAAAACTCCAAAGAGAATTTGAGAGGTCAGATTACCCAATTCATCCTCAGAGTAACTACATTTACACTGGCTGCCTATTCCACTGCATCCCAAACAGGATAATTCCTGTCTCAAACCCCTTTTAGTGAAATCTCTTGGCCGTGTTCTCCAAGCAGATGATTATAGATGTTCTCCTTCTCTTTGTATTTGAATCCTCAGCCTGAGTGGACAAAGCAAGCAGGTCGGGAAAGCAGAGAGCAGGCCAGGAAAGGACAAGGACTGATTTTCTGTTGAACTTGCCTAACTTCCATTTCATGTTTAAGGTACCAAAATAGTTCTTCAAATATGCTTGCAAAAGGTGGCACTGCCCTTGAATATGTTCCCCCGGCTCCCATCTGAGTCAGTGTAATGAGTCTGCATTTTATAAGAGCTGAGCCTGGTCCAAATGGAACCGTGTAACTGTTAGAAAGATTAATGGACTGTATCATCCCACAGTTGACTATAAACTTCTAATTGTGTGAATCTCAGTGTGGTGTCTAGAGCTAAATGGGAGCCTGCTTCTTCAGTCGCTAATATCCACTGATATTGTTCATGATTTTTCTAATGCCAACCCTAGGTACATCAGGGCTGGGCAGACCCCTGAGGAGAACAACAAGTTTTGCTGTAGCTACTTGAGAGCAGTCATTATCACTGTTGCCAATTAATTCATCAATCTGTGTTTACCAAGCTGCCACAGAGAACGGGGACCAGCACTGAGCCCTGCTGAGTGAGGGAAGGACGGAGGAGTCTATGAAGACTGAGTCTCTGCTCGAGCAAACGTAAATACAAGCCAAGGGATCTCTTTCTGAGTGGGGACTGCGTGACATCAAGCAACTCCCTTACCCCTCTGAGCCTTAAATGGGGAAGCAGGACACCCACCAGGCCATCTACCTGAAGAACAACAGACACAATGTGTGTGTGAACACGTTTTGGAAAACATTAAGCTCGACACAAATGAAAGTATTCATCATGACCTATAATAGAAAACATAGATCCTGTAGAGCTAAGAAGAAATCAGGTTAACTCGGGTGTATCTGCACCATTCTCCTCCTTACAAATTCTTGCCCCTCTCTTTTCACATTTCAGAACATTTTGAGTGGCTTATCCACATCAGCAAACCCCTACTCCTTTTCAGCTTTGAAATCATGTGTGGAGGCTTCTTTAAGTTATACTTGCTTTGCCCTGACAGAACCACATTCCATTAAAAGGACTGTCAAGTATTGGCCCCTGGTTGGGATCAAGAGAAAGCTAGAGAGAACTTCTTTCCTCTACTCCTACCCACCTGTTTCTTCCCCTACTCCCTCTTTTTCTGACTTCCTCCGAATGGGAAGCACAGAGCTCTCAGCCCCGTGATGTTCCTCCATTCCACAGGAAACTGGACCATTAAGCGGAAGCCATGTAACCGCTGGGTCCCTCATCCCAGGCACCCAACTGTGTGAGCTGCATTTCATCACTTGCAGAAATGTCCCCCTCTCCTTCCTTGTAGCTGCATTAAGTGAACAGATTCCCTTATATTTGAAAGAGTCTTTTCTTGTCAAGAAATTAAGGAAAGAGGAACATTAGTTACCTATGTTGCTACAGTGTGTTGTGAAACTTGGGATGGCATAATGCTTATTGGCAAATAGGACTGCAAGTCTCCAAAGTTAATCAAGTTGCTGAGGTTTTCAGGATCCGGAGGTTGGCAGAATTTTCTTACACTCCTATGCCATTTTAGATGTTTAAGTATCTAGGGAACGGTAAATATAGCACATACAACTACAGCATTAAGAAAGAACTGTGGCTGCACTCTGTCTAAGCAGCATGTCCCCTAATTCCTCAAAACTTCCCTTTTGACTAGATGGAGAGTAATAAGATATACACCCTCCCCAGTCCTAGAAAGGGCTGTGCTGCCACTCTCAAAAGCGTTCAGGCACTTTCCTGCCACCTCATTTATAACAATCTAATTTATGCTCTGTAGATCAGAGAAATGGGCTGATTAGGAACAGATTTGTGTAGATTCAAATCTGCACTTTGAGTGATGGAAAACTAAAGCCTATTGCACTCTAGAGTTTAGAAGTAACTCTGATTCCATCAACTGTCTCAAGTTGTTACAGTGGGGTCTATAAAAGGACTATCCCAAAGAAGCCTGAACATAAGGAGATAGCAAAAGCTGCAGTATCAGATTGTACCTGCAATCCCCGTGAAGTCCTTTATTGGAATATGGGAAGGTTGTGTGTTGGCCAGGGCACATTTATATATCACTAAAGGCAATGACAGCCAAGTTTAGACCTCCAGACTTATCACCAAATGTTCTCTGTTGCTTTGCCCAAAGACAAGTAATAGGATGAAACCTGGTCCTGGGGAAGAAAGTGTGGGGAGGGGAAGTTAAAGCAGGAAAAGGAGGATGGGTTAGCCTGGTGATGGGTATTAAAGAGGGCACGTACTGCATGGAGCACTGGTTGTTATACACAAACAATGAATCATGGAACGCTACATCAAAAACTAATGATGTAATGTATGGTGGTTAACATAATAATAAAAAAAAAGCAAAAAATAAAAAAATAAAATCCTCAGAATCACACACACACACAAAATAACAGAAGGAAAAGATTCCTAATACCACCGAACTCCTGCCATTTGCAAACATAATTTTCTATCAAATGTGGACTATGTGAACTTAGGTAAGTAAAACTCCCTGGATGCTGCAGGGATAAGGGAGGAAATGGTTCAAGCCCCGGAGATCCAGAGGAAAACGGCCTATGTTAGCTCAAGGAACTGGTGTTTTTCCTCTCATCCTTAAGAGTATAAATTGTGGAGGATATGAACAAACAAAAAGCCCAATGAGACTATTTATGAGGAGAAGCAAGAAAACCCACACAGATAATGTATGACAGGGAGGGGGAAATGAACTTTCCAAAACAGAGTCCTAACACCCTCTTCGTGGGTGCAATGCACAAGATTAATGACGCCACCCTCAGACTCCTTGGTGGCATTTCAGGACCTTGCTTTACAGCTCCCTTTCATTTCACTGGGATGTAAATAATTGATAACTTGAAGGGACCCGAGAAACCCACTGCAACTGAACACAGATATTTTTTATGACATCAATTATATAGGGCTAGTGACTCGATGAGAAAAGGAAAATATTTCAAACCGTACTTTAATGATCTCCACCAAGAACCCCTAGTGTTCCAAATGAAACGTGGGTCTCTAGGCCTTGTTGCTTTTCTTTTTCCTCTGTTTTCCTCCTCCTAGGGAACATAAGTTACCGCTGAACAGAAGAGATGGTTAATTATGTCTATACTTTGCAGCAGTGGCTCGCAGGCCTCCTCATTTGAATAGCGAAGGAAAGGCTTGGGAGAGCAGAAGGCTTTGAGGGGAGGTCCCCTGTGTGTGCCCGGTCAGGGCCACAGGGTATATGACAAAGGTGTTGTGCAGTTGGGCTTGGCAACTGGGGCTACAACTGTAGTTGAGATTGTCATTTATGACATTATAACACCAGGGCACATGAAAATGATATGGTGAGCGGCACCTTTAAGGCTGTTGAAAGGAAGTCAGAGTTCAAGTATTTGTGCATGAGGCACTTTATGTGGTGGTGACTTCTGAATTTATAGTTGTCAGGACGGGAATAGAAAGGTTGATTTGGCCTGAGAAGGGGTCTGTTCATGCTTGTGTCTGGTCGGTTGTGAAGTCCAGTTCATTTTTCCTTTTATCTGGTAAAACGCTCGCAAGGCTGCTACCGCTTCATCAGAAAGGGCTGGAAACACATCTGGAAGGTGATCCACAAACCCTGACTATGGGGTGCGGTGGGAGTGTGCTCAGGACTCAGGCACGCGGGCCCTGAGGGAATGGGGCTTTGAGGTAGTACTGGTGTGGGAGGCAGAGAGGGCCTGGGTATGTCTCTGAATGAAGGGGGAAAATGGTGGGGAGACGTGTCAAACCAATTCCAAGAACAATAAAATCCTGTTTTTCTGTGACTCATAACATACATTTGAATCCACCAACAAGTCAAAACACATACCTTGAAATATCATTACAGGATACAGGAAAAGTCTCCTGGAACCAACTTATAATAGAGGTTTGGGTGTGTTTCTCCACTCCCAGCATCATCACTATTGGATTGCGGCATTTCTTTCTTTGGAGAGGCCTGAACCACAGAGGAGAGAACTCCTTTGGTCGGTTAGTTTGGAACTCAAGAGATCTGCCAAACTGCTTGTTCTGAAGTTGAAAAAGATCCTGGTTGGCTGTTAGGCCAGAATTCTGAAGCCCTCCTACTTGAAAGCAATATAATTTTAAGCTTCCATGTCTTGTAAAGAGCTGTTCACTGGCTTGGCTTCTAAGCAGGAAGAAAGGGGGGGTGGTGAATGGCGCAATGAAAACAAGAATTCTTTCTCTTCCTTCCAATTTTTTTGATACAAATACGCCCTTGTTCCTCCAGTTGCATTTCCTCACCGTTCTTCTATACTTTCCTAAAACTGCATCATCTGATGATGTCAAATAAGCTATAGGATGTAAGATCTGCAAAATGTCAGCAGCAAAGGGCTTCTTGTGGCTTTTTCTTCTGGCTTATCTGTAAATGGCACCAGGAGAAATCAATCTATTTTTATGAGTCTTCCAACCCAACTGGGTCTACTTAAGAAAATTCTCCACATGAAATTTATTGAGATGTTCCTAAAACACCTTCTATTTACGTATCACAAATGAAACATTATTCAGAATTTGGAAGTGGTTTCTGGAGTATTTGAGTCTTTTCATTTTGAGCCTGAAGGAATAGTTCGTAATGAAAACTTATCAACAGAGTCAATATTTTATCACATCTGTGTTAATTTGGGACTGCTGACTTATCATTAATAAAGCATTTGGCTAGAAAACGATGTCCATATTTGATGGTCTGGTAACTTTTTCCCCCCCGTTTTATGCCACGGTAACTGCTCAGTCTTACTGTTGCCCATAATGAATGTGTCAGGTTTTATAGCCTAAGTAATGTCAAATGACGCCGTGTCAAGAAGATCTGGAGACAGCTGGGAGGGTTTAGATGGAAAAGGGAGTTGTGTGGTCCATGCCAGCCTTTCTTGTAGTTTTACTGGGTATTGATCCCTTTTTACATACTGATTTAGCATTCTGAGTTATGATGCAGTATTAAATTTAAATGCCACTCGAAAGCCTGTACTTCAAAGGTTGCTCTAAGTCACAACTATTTCTGACCCTACTGGTCTCTGCGTCTGCGGAGTGGGTGTTTTATTAGAACTGTCCATAAAAGACTGCATGGTGGTGAGTTTTGCAGTGGAGAGAACATGCAGTGCTTTATAAGCATCTGGAATGCCAGGAAGCAATGAGCGGTTTGATATAACAAAAATATTCACAAAATCATAGTCTTGAAAGGAACTTCCAGAGATCATTCAGTTCAGTCTGTCCCCTCTAGGTAGACCCGCACTTAACACATCCACTAAAAACTTCAGAAAAGAGGATCCCACAGACTTCCTTGATAACAAAGTTCACTTTACAATAAGCCTAATCCTAGAGGAAACTTTCCCTACACCTCCTCAAACCCCTGCACTTCACACTCATTCCTATTTCTCCCAAATTGAGGGGCATTGAAATCCCACAGTCTACCACAGGAGGAAATGGAGTATAATGTATTGGTCAAACTTTTCAAAAATTAGGAGTCCTTAAATTTTTAATTAGGTATAATGCATTACACTCCGGGTATTATTTATATAGCTTCTATTCACCAAGGCTATTTTTTTTTTTAGTGCAATATGTCTGAACACCATGCTAGAACTTTTTTTTTTTTAGTCAGGCAAGCTGGATTGAGTTCTAGAGTCTCTTTTTAATGGGTGTCAGTTAATTGCCCATATTGCAAAACACATGCTGTATTCCTATAATATTTAATGTCCAAATTAGAAAAGAAGGGGAAAGGGGCGCCTGGGTGGCTCAGTCGGTTAAGCATCTGACTCTTGGTTTCAGCTCGGGCGGTGATCTCCGGGTGGTGAGATCCTGCCCCTGCTTCTCTCCCTCTCCCTCTGCTCTCTCTCTCTCAAATAAATAAATAAGATCTTAAAAAAAAAAGATTCTCTCTCTCCCTCTGTGCTTCCCCCCATTTGCACACGTTCACTCTCTCTGAAAAAAAAAAAGAAGGTGAGAGAGGGAAGGAGGGAAGGATAGAAAGAGACAGAGAGAGAAAGAGGGAAGGGGAAGAGGGAGGGAGGGAGGAAATTATTTGTCCATTGATTTTAGATCTGCATGGAACTCCTACACTTTTTGAGTCTGATGTGAGGTCATCCTGTTTCTCATTGCTCAGCCCTGAGGCAATGCAGGGAAAGGGGAGGAAGCAAACTGCCAGTGGACCACAGATGGCTTTGTGTTCCATGCAGGACCATGGATAGCTTTGTGTTCCATTGCTGGGTCTAGATTACAGGAGAGTACGGAAGAACGCAGAGAAGATAATTCAAGAACAGAAGGTGATTTATTTATGGCAATCTAAGATGATTCCTTTCTTGCTCCCTTTCCTTCCAATGCCTTAGGCAAATCTACTAATTCTTCCCTTACAGTGGTAAAAGAACAAGACCAAAATAAGGTTAAGGTGTAGATTTTCTCTTCTGCAATATGAAACTATATAGGTTTCAGAAATGAAATAGTTTAATTATATCTGGAATCCCCATTAATTGATGGTATTTATTAAAATGCAATACTTCATTGGGTTTTACAAAGAATTAAACTATGGCGCTCTAGGGACACCTGGGTGGCTCAGTCATTAAGCGTCTGCTCAGGTCATGATCCGGGGTCCTGGGATTGAGCCCCACATCGGGCTCCCTGCTCAGCGGGGAGCCTGCTTCTCCCTCTCCCACTCCCCCTGCTTGTGTTCCCTCTCTCGCTATATCTCTCTCTGCCAAATAAATAAATAAAATCTTTAAAAAATAAATGACTATGGACCTCTAACAAATTAAGTATAACTTCTTATTTCAGTCAAATGGCTAGCTCATTTTCACTGTACTATATGTTTTACACAATTATCACACTTGTTCACCCAATGGAATAGGCAGTTGTTCTCAAAGTTTGGTTCCTGGACCAGCAGCACAACTCAGGAACTTGTTAGAAATATAAATTCACAGGCCTCACCTCAGACCGATTAGATCAGAAACTCCAGGGTTAGGACTAGCCATCCATGTTTTAACAAGCCTTCTGGGTGATTCTGACACACACACACACACTACAGTTGAGAATCACTGGGTTAGGAAGTATTCCCATTCTAGAGTTAAGAAAATTAAGTCACAGAGAGTTTAAGCAATTTCCCAAACATACCACAGCTAGAAGCTAGTCAAGGCTACATGATTCCCAAACCCCTGCTCTCGACTATGAGGTAATGCTGTATGATGGACACAGTTTACTTGAGAAACCAGTGTCAAGAATATAGACAAATGAGAAATAATACTCCAGAGGAAGAATTTAGATTTTTTTTTAAATCAACAACATATGGCTTAAAACATGTCTTGCTTGGCTGAATTTCTACCTATAAAACTCTTGAACTGAAAAAGTTATGATTCAAAGTGCTCAAGTCAAACACCAGGTAGGTGATGGGAAAGAATACCTGGACTCAGAAGGCCCAGTGAGCAGACAGCTCCTGTCCGATGTGACAAGGCAGCCGCTGGACTCAGTGCCACCAGAACGATGCTGCATCAAAATAATCTTTGAAGAGAAATCAGGAATCCAAATTTGTGAGGGAAACCTTGCAACTTTAAGACATTAAGTACTAATTCATGAATTTTGAAAGAACGATGCAGATTTTTTAAAAAATCATAGATTTTGCTTACAGGATGTCATTTTGCAACCTCTCACTGAGACATCCTCGTAACATTTATTGAACACAGATCAGAAGACTGAGAGGATATAAGGTTTATGGAAAATATGTGTGGGGAGAAGTGTGGGAAATTGAACTTTTGGAACTGTGCTAACTGATTACATTATCAAAAGTGGGCTAAACCTTATGGCTCTGTCATAGTGGCCCATTTTATTAAGTCACAACTTGGAACCATGTTTCATAATACCACCGTACTTGTACAATCTTCACTGATATCGTGTGACTGCAGACCCTGATTTCACAAGCAACTGTTTGAGTGAATGTTGGAAAATAAGCTTTTGAGGCATATGTCAAGTGTTTATGTGGGTACCATTTTAAATTCTCATTGAGAAAGCCACTCTATGGACTGAAAAACATTCAGAGGAAGCAGGTTTGGATAGGTTACTGCAAAATCCATCTCAACTGCAAACAGAAGTGATTTTAATGCCTGTTATTTTGGAAGCAGTTCAAAGTTGTTTTTTCCATTGTAAATAGCATTAAAGTGCTCTGTGGAGGCAAGTATTACTTTTTTCTTGGCCCACTGCACTTCAGTAATGGCTCTTATACACTGAAGGCACAACAATAAGACTCAGGAAGTTATGCACAGTATATCAGGGACAGCAGAGGAGAAGTGGGAGGGGAGAGGAGGTCATATGGTAAGTATAGAAAAGAAAAATTTGGGGGTGGAGATGCTGTGCATGTGAATACCAGCCAAGACAGGGAACATCTGGAAAACCTGCTCTGTATTATGTGGTCATTCCACAAACTTTTCCAAGGAATCACATAAGGAGAATATTACATTTTAATTAGAGTTGGGATTGATCCAGAGAAAAGGGGGGAAAAGGATGGTTTGGTGAACGAGCTGCATTTTGGTTTGGCTGGGTCCATGAAATACAATTAACCACTTAGTTCCCTCCAGAGGTGCTCAGCCTATTCCAATGGCTCAGTGACTTAATGAAACATCACACTGTACTCTTGCCTAGCCCTCACCTGTAAAAGGAGAGCAGAAAAAATGGGTAAGTGTCGACTGAAGAAAAGAGGTCAAACCTGAGACCTTTTTGTGGGGATGGCCCCAGAAAACCAATGGGATATCCTTGTTGCCCCCTTCCTTTCTTACTTACGTCACAGAGCAAGTTTATCAGCTGCTCTCTGAAGGTAAAAGGTAATGGGGAAAGAATAGATATATGAATGTGATGAAGTATGTAATTTATTTAAGGTAATATTCTATCTCATTTTATGAGAAAATACAAGTATTGTGCCAAGAGATAAAATATTCCACATGTCTGGAATCCTCCTTAATAGAAATTAAATTCATTTAAAATACTAATAATTTATTAATTTTTTAGTTAAGCATCTGAAAATTTAAATTTAATACATCTAATATTATTAGACAGGAGTGAAATAAATATTTCTTAGAACTTTGTCATTGTTGTGTACAAATTTATCATTGTACATTTATTGAGCTCAAACTGTATAGTGGGAACTGTCCTAGAGGAACCAATCCCTCCACTCAAGGGACTAATAGTCAAGTAAGACAGACAAGGCAGAGAACCTTGAAATGTTAATAACAATATAAGACAATGATATATATAATGGCAGTCAGTAAGTTGCCAAGCTAATGGTTCGGAAAGAAGTACCATGGACTCTGTGGGGGTCGAGAAGGCAGGGGTGGCTTCCTGAGAGAAGTAGCATTTATCTGGTCCTTGAAGGCTTAGTAGAATCTGGATAAGTGGAGAGGAGACAGAGGATCAAGCAGTGAGTGGGCTATGCCCTGAGCAAATGCTCAGGGAAGCATTAGGAGTGTTCAAAAGCAGACCCCAGTGGCTGAGAAGAGGCTCCTGGAGACACAGGGAGGGTGATATTTTAAAGGAATCAGTGGCCAGAGTGTATAAGGCATTGACAAGTGCCCTAGATAAGGCATCATATAGGGATTGTAGAAGACTCTGTTTGAGGAAGGATCCCTGGTGTAAGGAAGAAAAGCTTATAATTGAAAAGGGCTCAAAATGAGTAACTAGAGATTTCAGGAGTACACATACTAAACATATACCAGAAATCCACAAAAGTGGGATACCTCCAAAAGATTAAGGGATGTTTTTTCTTCAATGGTTATCTCTGTGGCACATTACAGCTTGGACATGATGTTGTTTCCCCTCCTTTATATCCCAGGCCCCAAATTATTATGCCATCTGAAATAGTCTAAATTCCTGACCCCTTGCATTATTGACCCCATGCCAATAACATGTCAACTCCTTTTCTTTCCTCTTTAAGCATATCTTATCCAGACAGTATTTGGCCCTTGTACTTGAGCTTCAGACTTTCCAAAAGTTGGAGAAATCTTGCAAAGAAGGAACATGGCATTTGATTCTTGGAATTACTCTCCCTCGATCCTATTCCAGCTGCTATGCATATACATACTGCTTGATTTTATTTAATAAGAAAGCTCAAAATGTTTCCCAATTCAGAACATAACCCTGCATGCTGTTCCCTCTAGTCTAACCAGAAATCCCATTCTCCTCCTCCTCTAACTCAATAAACCAAATCTAATTGGAGAATAATTATAAAACACACTGATGTACAATTTGTTTCACTAACCCAATAATTAATTAATATGCTACTTATGGTTCGGAAGAGCTCTTAAGACACAGCACAAATTCTGCTAGATGAAAGAGAATACCAAAGACATAAACCAGGAGCAGCATCTTTACATAAGACAGGCCAGGAGAAAAAGACAAGATCTACTTGGCCTTTTTGAAACTATGGTGAGATTTGTTTCACCCCATCGAGGATTCTCCTTTTGCCCTTTTTACATGTGAACTAGATTGTGTGTTTTGCAGATGAATTGGTAGCTGAATCCAGCTGGTGAATGGACTTTTTTGTTTAAATTTTCCAACCACCAGAGGCTTTCAGGTGAGAGAATAGTCCTAATCAATGGAACCCATCTCCTATGGACTCCTGGGTGATTTGAGTACACAAGCTATGCTCATCCCAGTAATACACAACTCCCAGTTGCTTTGGCCTTCACACAATTGAAACTTGCAGCAGGAAATGCCTTGGATTTTCCTTTTCATTATTTAAAATGTGCAGTATGCATAAATTACTCTGGAGATTTCGTTTTAAATGATTATAAACCTACCCTCTATTTGCCTTTGGAGAGGGAAGAGTTGAAGCTAAATAAAAGTCTTTGTAATTACAGCAATGAACAATTATTAAATGATCACCAAATCTTTTTAAAAATCTTTTTTTCTTTTTCTTTTCAGACAAATGAACATATTCTTCAGAGCTGGGTGCAAGATTCTGAGTGACACCAGGCAATGGTCCACCAATGCACCTTCATAAGCTGAAGGATGTTTTATTTTAATCCTTTCAACTCTGTCTAGTAAAACTGGCTTTTATCTCTAGAAGTGTCATGAACTCTTCTTTAGAGTACCCGCCACCTGGGAAGCTACAGTTTCTCATCTAAGGGTAAAAGGGCCTGAGATGATCCAGAATGCTTCACCTTTATATCCTCTTCTTCATGAGGCTCCTGGAAGCCTCTCTTTTAATCAGCTTCATTTCCTTTACAAGGCACACTTAGAGCATTTCCCTAGCTCAGCGTGGGTGTGCCCGTGTCGGAACCCTGTTTTCCTGGAGACCTCATGTTTGTGCGGCAACACAGTCCACTTTGGCAGGCCAGCACCATACATGACGAATGAGGACTCCAAACCTACAAGTTCAGCTGATTTCCAATCTAGGGCCCATACGAAGGAAGTAGTAAATCCGCCTCAATGTAGTTCTTTGCCAGGGTCTGCATATGAGTACTGCTTTGTATTTTTATTGCTTTTAACATGAGGTTTGAAATTCAGCTGAGACTTGCCTCATTTTATTAAAAAAAACTGATCAATTGCCTACCTATTGTCTGCAACAAAGGATGTCCTACACTAAGTCATTATCTTTTTAATCCACATTTCTTTTACATGGGATGTTATGTCGAAATGGGAGAGGCTTTCTGCTCACACACAGCAGTTAACTATTCAAATCCCTTCCTTCAGTGTGTCACCTGATTCTTTTTATCGTGCATAGAAATCTCCTGAGCCTGGCAAAAAGAGCAATATTTATGTAAGCTTACTTTTTAGGAACATGGACCTATTTCGAGAAATTCTTTTTATCTTTCAAAACAAAAATACCAGTTCATTTTACAGCCATGGGATTTTCCTTAACAGAGAATTAGTCAAGCCAAATACTTTGGACTCGTCCCATGTCGATTCATGAAAGGAATGCTGCTTAGGAAATTCCATTTATTATATGAAGGCATATTGGACAAAGATAAGACAAACTTGCTTAAATGAATTACTATTTGGAGGAATTTCCAAACTATAGAAAACTGAAAAGAACAACTCCCTTCCTCTCTAACTCTTCAAATCCTGCACTGTCCATCCTCAATGGTACTATCAGAGTTCAGATTTTAACTGTCTAGAGTCTATAGGAAAATATTTTTACCTGTTTTTCTCATCCTATAGAAACCTCATCATGGCATAATATGTGCATGGATTTTTTAAAATAAAGACAATTGTGACGATAAGGCAAAGAGATGCATTCAATGCTGGAAAGCATCAAACAACCTGATAAAGTAGATTAAAATAGATTATAGACTTCTCACAGATCATTTTAATAGAGGCTAAAATATGCAATGAACATAGTGGTTGCTTAATAAATGTTTACTGATGTGATGATAAAGTTCACATAATACAATGCTTCTCAAACTTTTTTGCACAAGAGAATCACCTGGGGTTGTGTTAAAGGGGTCTATTCCCAAGCCTGTCCTCAGAAATTCTGATTTGGTAGTTGTGCAGTGGGTCCCAGGAATCTGCAGTTTTGACCGATACCCCAGGTAATCTAGGTGAAGATGGCCCATGGGCCACACTTGGAAAAAATACTGCCATATGGGCATGAATCGTAAAGAAAGCAAGATTTATTTCTCGAAAGTACAGAGCACTTCACAAAGCAATAGGGTGACAAATGCTCTCCGAAGAGCAGAAGGAACATTGCCAACCTGGAAAGATAGGAAATTTTGTTCATTTGTTCATTTACTCATTTCTTCATTCCTCAAATTCCACTGAGTACCTACGACAATGCATTTATTGGCATGCCAGGCCCTGTGGCTTCTCTGTGAAACCTAGGCATAGTCAGGGATGAGCCCACAGAGAAGCCCATTGTCAGATGAAGAATCATCATGCAGAAGAGCATTCTTTTTTTTTTTAAGATTTTATTTATTTATTTATTTGACAGAAAGAGGCACAGCGAGAGAGGGAATACAAGCAGGGGGAGTGGGAGAGGGAGAAGCTGGCTTCCTGCGGAGCAGGGAGCCCGATGCGGGGCTTGATCCCAGGACGCTAGGATCATAACCTGAGTCGAAGGCAGACGCTTAATGACTGAGCCACCCAGGTGCCCCAGCATTCTTTTTCCTACCCGAATTTTCCTTTCTTTGAGGGCAGTAGTCATTATTCCACAAATACATGGTCCTTGCTTCCAGAGAAGTCCCACATGAACACCTGCATTCTGCTTCCTCCTTTCAGTGCTCAGAGCACTCTTTGACTCTGGAGGTTGAAGCGGTTGGCTTTGAGCTTGAACGCACATCACTTGACATCAGGCTGGACTATCTGATTTTGTTTTGTTGGATTCTTTTATTGAGATATAATTGACATGTAACATTGTATTAGTTTCAGGTATACAACATAATTTGTATATGTATATTGTGAAATGACCACCACAAAAAGTCTAGTTAATATTCATCACCACATAGTTTTTTCCTTGTGATGAGAACCTTTAAGATCTACTCTCTTAGAACTTTAAAATGTATAATACAGTATTGTTAACTATAGTCACCATGTTGTACATTATATCCTTAGCTCATTCCAGTTTTTGTTTTGCTTTTTTAGATTCCACATATAAATGAGATCATATCATATCTGTCTTTCTCTGAATTTTTGTTTTGATGACAGAGGTAGAGCATGGAAGCCAGTTTAACACCAGCTCAGGCAAAGTGGGGAAATTCTGTATTGGGGAAGCTGATATTATTTTTTTCAATGAAGAGTTAGTTTTCTACTGAGGATAAGATGATGATGTCATATAACTCACTTTCAACATATATTGCTTTTTCCCTTCAATCTAAAGGCCAGGCCAATTAAATTTAGCCTTTAAAATAGACCACATTCGAAATTCCTTAGAACTGTATGAAAATAAATCACATTTAATACCACCATATGTACTACCTGGTATATAGCTCAGATAAATAGTATTCTCAAGAAAGCTCTGATACAGGATATTATTCACATTAAATGGTAGAACATACATTGCCAATCAGTATAGGAGAAGCCAAAAGTGGTCTTGTTCCAAGCCTTGAAGCCCTGACTTAATGTAGTGTCTTGAGGTAGGAATTGTTAACTATCAGATGCTAGAAACTTTCAATTCAGTTTTATATCTAGAAAAGTTCTATTTCCAGAAATGGTAGGATAGGTTTTTTTCAGACCAGATTTCCTACAGAAAACAACCAAAAATATTAATATAAAAAGTCTCATAAATGTATCAATAAGCTGATAAGGCTGTAAGGAAATACCAGGCCAAAATCTAAGGGAAAGAAGGTACAGAAGAAAGACCTGAGCATCACAGATGCTTTTATCCAGAAGGCATTTGCTGAGTTTTGTTGGTCTTACTGAGAGGTAGACAAAAGTCAAGACAAAAGACTCAGGGTCAGTGCAAGAGGGGAGCCTAAGAAAAATCCTTCCCCATATTAAATGGAGCCCAAGGACTACACCTCCAAAGAACATATCAACAAGAAGTGAACTAGCCTCCACTGTACCCATTTGTGAAGAAGGGAAGAAAAGTGGGGGGAGGGAGGAGGAGAGAGAAATCCATCTCTGAGATGTCACAGCCATAGGCCAGCCCTTGTGTGGATTTATATTCCCTGGAAATTTCAGAGAACCTCAAACTCTGAATTTGATTTAAAGTGGTAGAGGACTGGTAATGCCCACAAGTGCCAGGCAGAAGCAAAACCTCTCTGGAGAATGTGCCTTTGTAATAAGCCTCAAACACTCCCACCAGTAATTTTTCAAAGACAATGACAAGTACACACACAAAAGTTACCAAACATACTAAAACAAGACACCATGAGCAAATTTTTTATCTGCTGGGTATCCCAAAATTTTGCTCCAGAGAATAAGGATCACTAGGAGATGAGAAGATACTAGCTCTACTCCCCCAGAGCAGGGGCTCTTTAATCCACTGAATATTTGATGAAAAGTTTCTTTAGCTAGAGAAGATTAAAATACCTGTTTAGGTATTTAGGGGACTATAAACACTGGATTTTCTTAGTTACATGACTCAGTGTGGCCATCCTTGACAACTAAGAAGCCAAACAGTAAAAATCATCAAATTCCTTCAAGTAAGAAACTTATCTACTTGGAAGGAAACTTTATTATGTGTGAGGAATTCAAAGAGCACATAATCTTCTTTATAATCTTTAAAAAAACACAAGAGGAAAGATTTAGTATCTTTACCCATTTTCAAAGGCAAAAACTGAGGTATGAAACTGAATCCCAAGCGACAATGAGGTTAGAGGCAGCACAGAGAAGTGGCCTGTGGTCTCCTCTGGATTCTATACAGCATATCACATTAGTCCAACTGCTATAATCTGAATTCATCAGGCCTTTTGATTTTTGTTCATGTGTTTTAGATTCAAAAAATGTATTTTGCCAGAATTCTTTGACCTTAATTTTTAAAACCATGTGTGTTTTAGGGTCAATTTAATCTGCATGTTTCCTATTTTCTTATAATTAAACCATCAAAATATTGTCCTTTAAAAACTATTTGATGTCCACAAAATCATCTGAGCCTTTTCAATAAGCTTCTTAAAAGGGTTTTTATCCCACTTAAAAACAGAAGTTGCACTGTGTTATGGGTGACCTGATGCAGAAACCAAGAATCCCCTTTAAATTCCAAAATCCTTGAAGTCTGGATAATTTTGAACTTGGAGAAAATGAGTTCACCCATTGCTAAAGTTTCTGTGTTGCTAAAGAAGACATTTGGAGCAAAGATGAGTTCCATAAAAGAGGGGAAATCAGAGCTGCAGAAGAAATTGAAGGTATGTGAATTTTGCTTAGGCCCCTGAGGAATAGCTGGAAGCCTAACTTGTCACGTTGCCATCCACAGAGCAAGAAAAAGCTCAAATGCACATCAAATGTTTGACAGGACTAAAAAGAAATGTGATGTCCATATGAAATAATATTTGCTCATAATGCTAAGAAAACAATGGAATATAAATGTATGGATTTCAGCACATCCAATTTGCTCTCTAGCATAATCCTCTGCTGTTGGCAGCCCATGGAAAACCCTTAATAATATTTACCAACATTGAATAATTAATTATTCATAAAGGATAAATAGGATTTGTTATTCTAACGCTAACTCCTATTACATAGAACTGCAGAACTGTGGTGTCAGGGCCAGTGGATGGAGAAGGTCTTTTGTAGAAGGTTATGGACAGCAAGCCAGGAAAGTGAGCTGGGCTCTGTAGGAAAGTCTCTCCCCTCCTCTGCTGGTGTTGACAAGAGCCCAAAAGCTAAGCAGCAGCTAGCATGCCTGCGAGGGGAAAGCTCTCCAGCCAGGCTCCAGGGTGCGTTCAGGAGGCATTTCCAGGGAACCCATAAATACTTCTGTTCTGAGCAGTTCCCAGCTCTTGAAGAGCACAGGCCTGTTATCACCAAGCATCAAATACTGAACAGACAGGATGCAGGGGCTTCCCCACCAGGGGAGCTGGCACACGAGCTCTAAGGAAAAGGGATCTGAGTCCATTTCCTGCAATTGTTAGAGAAGGATGGTGGCCTGGCCCTTGGGTATTTAGAGTCCTGTGTACATTATTGTTCTCATGTGATCATTAGGATCTCAGCATATCCAGGCCTTAATGGTCTACAGAGAAACTCCCTCTGCTTAGGCACCTGAGAGAGTTAAAAGTTTGATTTCTCTATTATAGCTAATAAAATACAGTTTTATTCATAGTTTCAAAGCTCTAGCACATGCATTAAATAACTCCTTTGTTAATGCTGTTGATTTTAACCACAACAGGAACAATAACAATAGCAATAACAAGCATTACTAGAACAAGTGAGTTTAGCAAAGTTGCAGGATACAGGTAGATACATAAAAATCAAACGTATTTCTATTACTAGCAAATAACTATTGGAACTTTTAAACAGCTTTGTTGAGGTACAATTCACATATAATGTACGGCCTGTATTTAAAGTGTACAGTTTGGAAAAAATAAAGTGTACAATTTGATAAGTTTTTACATATACGAGTGCATGTCTATACGTATGTGTGTGTATGTATATACATGAAACCATCACCACAATCAAGAAAATGAATGTATCCATCACTCTCAAAAATTTTCTTTGTCCCTTTGTAATCCCTCCCTCTCATCCTTCCATGCCTTTTCTCCACCTGCATCTGTGTTCTGTTAATACAAATTAGTCTGTATTTTTTAGATTTATATATATGGAATCATAGACTAATCTTTCTGGCTTGGCTTCTTTCATGCAGCATTATTTTAAGTTTCATCCATGTTGCTTGGGGTGCTTGGAGCTTCTTGGATTTGTAGGTTTATAATTTTGATCAAATTTGAAAATTTGTTCAATCATTATTTCTTTTTTTTTTTTTTAAAGATTTTATTTATTTATTTGAGAGAGAGAGAATGAGAGAGAGAGAACACATGAGAGGGGATAGGGTCAGAGGACGAAGCAGACTCCCTGCCGAGCAGGGAACCCGATGCGGGACTCGATCCAGGGACTCCAGGATCATGACCTGAGCCGAAGGCAGTCGCTTAACCAACTGAGCCACCCAGGCGCCCTCAATCATTATTTCTTAAAACACTTTTATACACCCACCTTCTCTCCTTCAAAAAATCTGTAAGATACATTGGGACTCAGATCACTGATGCTCTGGGGTTTTCTTTTTTTGAGTTTTTTTTTCAGTCTTTTTAACCTCTGAGTTTCAAGTTTCTATTGCTTCAAATTTACTAATTTTTTTTTCCTCTTCAGGATTCAATCTGCCATTAATTCCATCCAATAAATTTCTCTACCAGGCACTGTTTTCATCACTAGAAGTTCAATTTAGGTATCTTATTTTATACTATTCACATCACTACTTAATATTTTTCATCATTCTTCTAGTTTCTTGAACATATGAAATACAGTTATAGAAACTTTTGATGTCCTTATCCACTATTTCTAATGTCTGGGTCAATTCTGGGTCAGCTTCAATTGGATAAATTTTCTCCTAATTTCACATTTTTTTCTACTTCTTTGTGTGTCTGGTAAATTTTTATTGGATTCCAGACATTGTGAATTTTACCTTCTTGAGTGCTGGATTTTTTTTTCTTGCATTCCCAAATATTCTTAAGTTCTGGGATGCACTTATCTTACTTGGAAACATTTTGATCCATTTGGGTCTTGTGGTTAAGCTTTGTTAGATAGGACCAAGCATAGCATTTAGCCTAGGGTTTATGAATTTTATGAGGTTTTTCTTTTTTAAGATTTTATTTATTTGAGAGAGAGAGCATGAGAACAGGGTGAGGGGCAGAGGGAGAAGCAGACTCCCTGCTGAGCAGGAAGCCCGATGCAGGGCTCGATCCCAGGACCCTGGGATCATGACCTGAGCCGAAGGCAGTCACTTAACTGACTGAGCCACACAGGCGCCCAATTTTATGAGGTTTTTCTATGCTGCCTGGTAGGAACAAAAACTATTTTGATACTGTGTGAGTTCTAGGTATTGTTGACTCTAAACTTTTTGAGTGACTCTTTCCCTGCTCTCTGATAGTTTCCTCTGCGGCATGCACTGATCAATAGTGGATTTAGAGGGGCTCTCTGCAGACCTCTGGGATACTCTCTCAGTGCTGTTCTGTTCTCTCCAGTACACTGACCTACAAACTCTAGCCATCTTGGCCTCCTAAACTCCCACTTCTACTTCCTCAACTCAGGAAGACTGCTGGGCTCTGTATGAATTGCTCTACCCTCTGCTGTGACCTGGAAACACTCTCCAAGTGATGAGCCAGGCAATCACAGGGATAATAATAGAAACTTATTATTTTTTCCATCAGTCAAAAATCACTGTCTTTCACTGCCCGATGTCCCGTGGCTTAAGAACCATTGTTTTATATATTTTGTTCAGCTTTTTAGTTGTTCCAGTTGAGAGGACAGATTCAGTCCCTGTCCATCTTGGCTAGAAACAAAAGTTCACAATTGGAAACTGAAATTTAAAATATATACTATTTATAATAGCATCAAAAATATAAAAATGTTAGGGAAAAATTAATACAGTGTGTGTAAAATCTATATATTGAAGATTATAAAACATTTCTGAGAGAAACTTAAATTGGACCTAAATAAATGGAGAGATAAACTGTGTTTATCTTATCAGAAGACGCAGTACTGATAAAATGTTAATTCTCCCCAAATTGGCCTATTGACTCAGTGCAATTTCAACCAAATTGCAGGTTTTTTACTAGAAACTGGCAAAATGATTTTAAAACTTTATATGGAAATGCAAATGAGGATCGAGGAAATTGAATTATTCTGAAAAGAACAACAAATTTGGAGTAATTATGCTACCCAATTTCAAGACTTATAAAATTATAGTAGTAAAGATGGTGTGGTATTGGAATGAATACAGACGTACAGATCAATGAAATAGAATCCAGAATGCAGAAATAGATCCTCATATCCACAGCCAATTGATTTTCAACAAAGGTGCCAACATGCCAATTCAGTGGGATAAAGGATAGTCTTTTTCAGTAAAAATATCCTGGAAGAATTGATCATATGGGGGAAAAAATTTCTAGAACCTACCTCACACCATATACAAAAATTAACTCAAAACGTATCACTTAACTGTAATATCTAAAATGATAAAACTTCTGGGTGCCTGGGTGGGTCAGTCGGTTAAGCGTCTGCCTTCGGCTCAGGTCATGATTCCGGGGTCCTGGGATCGAGTCCTGCATCAGGCTCCTTGCTCTGTGGGGAGCCTGCTTCTCCCTCTCCTCCCCACTTGTGCTCTCTCTCACTATCTGTGTCTCTTTCTCTCAAATAAATAAATAAAATCTAAAAAAAAATTTAAAAAATAAAATGATAAAACTTCTAAAAGAAAATATAGGAAAAAAATTCAATTTGAATTAGGAAAATGTTTCTTAGATAGGACACACAAAAATAAATGAGCCACAGAAGAAAAACTACACCAAATTGGTCTTCATAAAAAATTAAACTGTAATAAAGTGTCAAAGGGTGCCTGAGTGGCTCAATCAAAGAAGCATCCGACTCTTGATTTCAGCTCAGGTCATGATCTCAAGGTCGTGAGATCAAGCCCTGCATTCAGCTCTATGCTGCTGGGCATGGAGCCTACTTAAGATTCTCTCTCTCCCTCTGCCTTTTCCCTCCAGCCACCCCCCCAAAGCCCGCCACCCCAACCCAACCCACTTGTGTGCATGCCAAAAGAAAATTCAAAACATGCAAACCCTGGCTCTCGTGCACAGGAACCCTCATTCCAGCTCCATTCCCCAAACATAGTACAAACAAAACCAGTCTCTTTTCCCTGTCTCTCTCAAGCCACTTTTTCTCCTGCTTAGGAGCCTGCCATGCTCTCCCCAGAAAGTCTCATTATTGAGTAATAATCCTTTCATACCTTCCTGGTGTGGTCTCAACACCTAAATCAAATTTGGTGGGGAGGAATCCATCCTGTTTCAATAGGATAACCACCCAAAACTTGTACACTTCAAAAGACTTTATTAAGAAAATGAATAGGCAAGCCACAGACCAGGAGAAAATATTTGCAAGCACATTTCTATAAGGGGTGTTTATCTAGAACATATAAAAGAACTCTTAGATCTCAAAAGTAAGATAATAACCCATTTTTTAAATTGGCAAAAGGTTTAAACAGATTCTTCACTGAAGAAAGTACATAAATGACAAATCATCATATGAAAGATGCTGAACATCATTCATCATTAAGGAAATGTAAATTAAAACAGATATCGTAGGGTGCCTGGGTGGTGCAGTTGGTTGGGTGATGACTCTTGGTTTCAGCTCAGGTCCTGACCTCTGGGTTGTGGGATTGAGCCCCATTGGGCTATGCACTCAGCTCGGAGAGAGTCTACTCTCCCTCTCCCTTTGCCTCTCCCCCCTGCCCTCTCTCTCTCTAAAATAAATAAATAAAAATCTTAAAAAAAAAAAAAGAACAGATATCACTCCACAGCTACTAGGTTAACTAAAATTACAAAGACCTACAATACTGAATATTGCTGAGGATATGGAACAACTAGAAATTTCATTCATGAGTAGTGGAAATGCAAAATGGTGCAGCCACTTTAGAAAGCACTGTGCCATTTCTTATCAGTTTAAACATACACTTATTATACAACCCAGCAATCCCACTTTTTAGGTATTTACCCAATAAAAATGAAAACATACCCATACAAAGACTTGTACTCAAATGATTGTAGTAACTTTCTTCATAATATCCAGAAACTGCAAATAAGCCCAATGCCTACCAATTGGTCAATAGACAAACAAAATGTTATGTATCCACATAGTGAAATATTACTCAGTAATAAAAAGGAACTACCAATATGTACAACATTATGAATGAACATTAAAAGCATTATGCCAAGTGAAAAAAGCCAGACACAAAAAATTACACACTGCATGATCCCATTTATATGAAATTGTACAAAAGATTAAAGCAAGGATTTAATGGGAGGGAAGTGATGTCAACAGGGCACAATAGAATTTGGGGGGTTATGGAAATGTTCTATAACATCACTGTAGTGCCAGACATATGATTATATATATTTGTCAAAACACATCAAATCACACCTTAAAATTGGTACATTTTATTATATGCATATTACACCTAAATGAAAAATTTTAAAATTAATATCTCTCTTCTATTGACTGGTGAAGCACTGTATTAGACTCTTTAGATTATTCTGTTTCATATGCATTATCTTACTTAATGCTTGCACATTTTCAATGTGTTTGAGGTATGATTCTATCGACATGGCTCAGGAAGGCCCAGGGACCTCCCCAAGATCATACTATCTGTAGGTAAATTGCAGAGTTGGAATTTTTTTATTCTAAATTCAGTGCTCTTTCACCTACAAAGCCTCTTCTTCATAGAAATCTAGGTTTTAAATCTTTCATTGATATTTTCAATATATTGCTTTATACTACCTTAAGTAATCAAGAAAAAAGATACAGACCATTTAAATCAATCTTTAAGAAATTTAATTATTTTTATTTTTAGTTCAATTATTTATAGAGGTCTTTATAATTCTGTATGCGACCATCCTATTTAGTACTTATTTTGTATTTTATAATAATTTTTCACCCTAATTGAGTACTCTCTTAGAAATTAGCATCTTCTCACTTTTACTCAGAAACCTTGGAGGGACTGACCATGAAGTTGATAAAGGAAATGTCCCATTTTAGATTAGCTACAAAGGAGTAAAAGTTTGGTCTTTAGTCCTGAATCAGCATTGTTTTTGTCACAGTTGACCTGGAAAGAGGGAGAATATGCTGCCTCAGCCTTATATTCTCCTGCTTAGCATGATGGCTTAAGAATATTGCCATGATGGATTTTGCCATATCTGTGAGCCACTTATGCTATTATCTATTTCATTTTTCTTTAAGCTTCCTATTTTTTGTATCTATTGTAACTCTCAACAATAATGTCTACAACATCACAGGTTTGATAAGTTATATATGCTTTTGACACAGACATAACAAGGTGCAAAGGGGGACATTTTCTGCCACCTCAGAATTTTGGCTAAAGTTTCAAAGCTTTAAAAAACTGATAAGAAGTACCCCAGCGATCTAAAGCAAGGTGTCAATGGGTGCCCAAGCTGAGTTTTTAGTGCTATCAAAACAAGGTTGAAGATTCATCAACAGGAGATACTTTACTGGAGTAGACAGTACTATGGGGGTCTTCCTTTCTTTCTTCAATGCTCTTCTCCCTCCCTTAAGCAATGAAATTAGGCCTCAAGAAAAGCATAGTGACTGATGATACTTGTCACACATAGAGGCTGGCCTCTTACTCCCTAGCTGGATGCCAGCTTTGGGCAGTTACAAAGCATTAGTGAATTCTTGGGAGAACCCCAAACTGTGTTCTTTGGAACTTGCAGGAACTAAAGAACTCAGAGGGCAAGAGGCTAGTTGGTATTGCCCCAAGCAGCAGCACAAGGAGAGAGGGTCAAACAGAGCAAGCTGCACTTCTATAAATGACAGACAGAGCAAGGTATGTGAGCACCTGCGAGCCACATGTATGTTGCCCCAGCAAGTACTCGGGTTGGAGCTATCTTGAAAGGAAGCTGCCCAAGATCTATCTGAGATGAGAGAACCCCAGTGGGAAAAGGCCAATTGGGATAAACTGCCAAAAGATAGGAGCCATAGGAGTGTCATACAAAGTTGGAGAGATAGTCCATCAGCTTTAGGGAATGGTCTTCAGTAGAGTGGTGGGAGCAACTCCAAAGGTCTCATAAAAACATGCCCAGTGGGAGCCAGTTTGGGCCTCTGTCATAGGAAAGGCAATGATCACAAGCTTCCAACAGCTCCAGGCAAGCCAGTCTTTCTATTTTCCTCTAGTCCTCTTCTTCCTGGCCTTGACTCTGAAAGGGACAGAGCAACACTGTGAATTGGAATCTGTGAATCAAGAACAAAATAAAACATCATTCCTTCTTCCTGCTACTGGTCTTCAGGATCAAGGGTCAGATGGTGGAGCATAAAAACTCTGAATTGGATGAGATTGAAATTTGGATTTTCATGTGATTGGAATTTTTAATACGTGAATGTGAGACTGTTTTCTCCAAGGAAAAACTAATCACCTGAAAGTAATTTAAAAAGTTATGAAACTGGTCTAGAATATCATCCAACAGCAAGACAAAGATTGGACAGAACAAGCGCGAAGGCACTAAGGGAATTAAAACAATGCTATTTCCTAATTGTATGTTATGGTGTTCAAACCAATAAATTCAATAAAGTTATTCAGCTCAAAGAATTCCATTAATAATTTTTTTTAAGAGAGAGAGAGTGCGAGCGGAGGGGCCTGGGGCGGGGGTTTGAGGGAAGGGCAGAGGGAGAGGAAGAGAGATAATCTTAAGCAGGCTCCACATCCAGCACGAGCGCTTGACGCCGGCTCGATCTTGCGATCCCGAGATCATGACCTGAGCCAAATCAAAAGTGAGAGTTTTAACTGACTAAGCCACCCAGGTGCCCCTCAATTAACAACTGTTAAAATTAATAATATTCATTCATGCACCCCTAAAATCATGTTACACACCCCCAGTGGTCCTTATTCCATATTCCACACTTTGGGAAAGAGTGAGTCACATCGCATTAGAATAAGAGACCATGTCAGCATTTCGGTCCCTGACCGTCGCTTAATCATCAAACAGAATCATTTAGCGATAAGGACAGGATCTCAGAGATAGCAAATGACTTGCTCCAAATCACACAGCTACTTACTTTACTTAACCAATACTCAAGTATTCTAAATCCTAGATCAGAGTGCTTTCCTGAACACTATGTTGCATCCCTGGTTTACCATTGGTAAGTTTTAATATTGTGTTGAAAATTTAATCATTGAATATATATAATTTGTCTGCTTGATTGTTTTATAACAACCATAACAACAATTCTGAATGTCTACAATTTAATTAATCCAATATTAAAACTCTGGGAAAATAAATTGTCTTCAGATTTCTATTCTATCTCCTATATGTATGCCAGGCCACCCATTTACCTCAGAGGCTGGGCTTAAAAAACTTTGAGAAGGAATTTTTTGTAGAGTTTTCATGAATTCAACAAATTTTTATTAAACTCCTCATGTGCCAGGCCTTGTGCCAGGCACTGGGAGCTTAACAAAAAATTTAGGGTTCTTGCCCTCCAGTTGTTCACCTCAACAGATGAGAAAACAGGTAAATACAGTAAAGCATGACAAGTGCTCTGATGGAGAGGTACTGACTGGGCGATATGAGAACCAAGAGACCAGTCTCAGGAGGCCCAGGGGGCTCAGGAGAGGCTTTGCCTAAAAACATAAACATAAATATATAAATGCATATATATATATATATATATATATATATATATATATATATATATAT